>NW_007229074.1:0-7468 GCF_000164805.1 Carlito syrichta | reverse complement strand
CATGTTTTATTCTACCTAAATTGAAACTTGTTGAGATTCCAGATCTATATCGTTCTTGGAAAAATTAATCTTGAGATTCAGTGTACCTAAATTCTTTTCAGAAGGCAGAATGCATAATAAATCTTAACAATTTTAGAAATTAAAACAGTATCATAATTTAATACAGCGTATTCCATTCTGAAAATATGTGTACATTATCTTGGTGCACTATGTATTTTCTGCTGGTTAAATGCTACAGATGTGCAATTCTTCGCGAAAATTTTCCCTTATGTATGTCAAGGAAATATAAAATCACATTACCTTTACATTTTAACCCAATTTATATATTTAAAAGAGTATTTCCATTAAATCCTCTGTATTTTCTCTACCTAAGACATAATGCTGTACCCTGCAACAAAGTACCAATTAATCTTATACTTGTAATCACCAAGCATTTGCAATGAGGCACACAGAAAAATAAGAATTTGGGGCCCAATATATATAAACAAAATAACATGGAGATTTACAAAGTAGTTAGTATTTGGGCTCTGCATTAGTGTAAAAACTTGCATAATTCAAAATTCTGGAAAGTTGATTATGGTCTTAGCAAAAGCAATCTTGAGTAGGAAAAACTGCTCAAAGGCTGTTACACAACACTAAAAACACCCAAAAGCTTGTAAATTAAAGAAAGTGCTAAAATATTATTTGGATGCACTATAACCAAGCCTCAACAGGACTCTATGACTATAATAGAAGAGTGCCTCTTGGACTACCCGCTCTGATCCCCTCCCAGTTTGGGAGTTTCTTTGTCTTATCTGAAACACTGCTTTTTTAAAAAAAAGTCTACCTCGTTTAGAGGATTCTTGAATGGTCACTTATTCCTGGAGATATTTTGAGATAGGTGTGAACACGTGGTTCTCTTCACTTCTTGGGAATGAAATTCACCATGTCTACCACATTTGGCAGAGCACTGTACACAAGTGCTGGAAGCCAATGGATTGCTCAGTAGTCAAGGTCCTTCCCATTGTGATGTCAAAGTTCTGAGGATGATGTCATGAACGACAATTTGACATGCTTATTTCCTTACTTTACTAAACTCTTTAAACGTAAAAATTAGCCTTTTAGTCAATTTACAGATTCATTGAAATAACCATTAAGTTAACATCACTCTTCTCATACCCGGAAATTACAAAAATAATTTCATATGAAACCATAGACAATTATGAAGAGCCAAAAGAATCTGATCAAAAGAAAGAAAGCAGGAGCTATCAGAGTTCCAGACTTCAAACTTTACTATATCTTTACAGTAATAAACACAGGCTGGTATGTGTTCAAGAATAGGTCCATAGGCCAATGGATCAGGACAGAGAATGAAATCCTCAAATTCTCAACCAACTCATCTTTGAAAAATCCTCCAAGACACACTGTGTCGCGGAGAATATATTCAGTAAATGGTGCTGGGAAAAGGCTGACAACATGCACAAGATTGAAAAAAGACCTATATCTATCACCATGCATATTAACTCTAAATGAATCAAAGACCTAAATGTAAAACACCAAATTATAATAATCTTAGAAAAGGCAAGAGATACCATTAGGGAATCTGGAACCAAAAACTAATTCCACTTCAGAGCCCTGAATACTCATACCATAAAATGTAAGTTCGACAAGTGGGATCTCATCAAATTAATACATTGCTGCAAAACAAAAGTAACCATCAGAAGAGCAGAGGTAAAGCCAACAGAATGGGAAAAACGATTATCCACCTATATATCTGCAAAAAGGCATAACATCTAGGATTTACAAAAAACTCAAACAATCAGAAATATCAGATAAACATTCCCTTTGAAAAGTGTGCAAAATCCCTGATTGGACACTTTTAATAAGAAGAGATATGGGTAGCCAGGAGACGCATGAAAATTGCTCAGCCTCACTCATCATCAAAGAAATGCAAATGAAACCACTTTGAAATAGCACATACCCCCTGTAAGACTGACCATTATTGATAAAACAAACAGTAACAGATGCAGGTCAGGATTTGGGAAGAAATAATTGCTGCTACACTGCATGTGGACTGAAATGTACAGCAACATCTTTGGAAAACAGTGTGGTGGTTTTTATAGAGACAGGATTTTGACCGACCATGTAATTCAGTAATTCCCCTGTCGAGAATATACCTGGAGGAAGTCAAATCATTTTACCAAAAAGATAGCTGAGTGAATATGTTTTTTGCAATAAACATGGTACGGACCGTGTTGCCAAACAAACCTGGAATGGAAAAAAATAAATGTGGTATATACACAGTGGAATATTATGGAGCATAACAAAAGGACAGATATAAGGATTTTGCACAACGTTTGATGGATATGATGTAGGTAATTTTCAGTGATTTATCACAGAAACAAAGAACAGAGTTTCATATGTTCTCATTCATGAGCTGAACTTGATCACTTATAGTGCTGTAAGAAAGTGATTGGCAGTAGTGGAAAACTGTTTAGGGATAGGGGTGACATTGGCAGTGGAGGGAAACTGGTAAGGAAGAGGGGGCATACCTTATTATCCAGGGACCCAGCATAACCAATGTTTGTATATCTAAGTCTGAATTGTACCCACATTATTTAATAAATTAAAATAAATAATTAAATAAATAATTATATGAAGCTGTAAAACATGCAACTGACTTTGTTTATTCTATTTTTTATTTTTTTTAATTTAAATATGGCTACAATTCAGGGTTAGGCCTAGAAATGTTCATTATACAGGGATTGATTTTTTACGAATTGTATAATACTCCAATGACAACTCCTTTTTCTTTTAATACGTTGGAATACATAGTATAATTCTGCCTTCAATATTGACAACTACCATGATTCTCACATAAATTCTGAATGTTTCATTCTGCCTAAATTGAAACTTGTTGAGATTCCATATTTATATCATTCTTAGAATAATGAACACTGAGATTCAGTGTACCTAAGTGCTATTCAGAAGGCAGAATGCATAATAAATCTTAAAAATTTTAGACAATGAAACAGTATCATAATTTAATACAGCTTTTTCCATTCTTAAAATTTGTGTACATTTTCTTGTTCCCCTCTGTATTTTCTGCTTGTTAATTTTTATTAAATGTTACAGATGTGCAATACTTAGATAAAAGTTTCCCTTATATATTTGAAGGTAATATAAAATCACATTCCCTTTATTTTTTAACCCAATTTTTATTGTTAAAAGAGTATTTACATTGAATCCACTAGTATTTTCTCTACCTAAGACATAATGATCTTCTCTGCAACAAAGTATCTTATTAATCTGATACTTTTGATCACTAAGCATTTACAATGTGTCCACAGAAAAAAGAGAATTTGGGGCCGAATATATATAAACCAAAATAAGATGGAGATTTACAGAACAGTAAGTATTTGGGCTTTGCATAAGTATAAAAATGTAGATAATTGAAAATTCTGGAAAATTCATTAAGATCTTAGCAATAGCAATGTTGAAATCCTGTAGGAAAAATGGCTCAAAGTCTGTTACACAATTCTAAAAACATGCAAAAGTTTCTAAACTAAAGAAACTTCTAAATTATTATTTGATTGTGCTACATCAAAGCCTCAACAGGACACCGTGACCATAACAACAAAAACCAACTGTTGGGCAAACACCTCATGTCCCCTCCCAGTTTGGGAGTCTCTGGGTCCTCTCAATAACCACTGCTTTAAAAAAAAAACAAAAAACAAAAAAAGACAACCTTGTCTATAGGATTCTTGAATGGTCACTTATCCCTGGAGAAATTTTTGGATATGTGTGATCTCATGTTTCTCTTCATTTATTGGGGATGAAATCCACCATGTCTACCGCATTTGGTAGAGCACTGTACACAATTGCTTGAAGCCTAAGGATTGCTCAGTAGACAAGGTCCTTCCCATTATGATGTCAAAGTTCTGAGGGTGATGTCATGAATGAAAAGTTGACATGCTTGTTTCCCTGACATTACTTACCTATTTAATATAAAAATTAGCATTTTAATTAATCTAAAGATTCAATGAAATAACCATTAATTTGACATCATTCTTCTCAGACCTGGAAATTACAATAAGGAATTCATATGAAACCATAAACTATCATGGATAGCATAAACTATCATGAATAGCCAAAATAATCGTATAAAAAGAAACAAAGCAGGAGCTATCGCAGTTCCAGACTTCAAACTTTACTATATGTTTAAAGTAATCAATAAGACCTGGTATTGGTACAAGAATTGGTCCATAGGCCAATGGATCAGGAGAGAGAATGAATTCCTAAAATTCTCAACCAACTCATCTTTGAAAAAACCTCCAAGACCCTATGTATAAGGGAGAACATATTCTGAAAATGGTGCTGGGATAAGGCTTAACACATGGGACACCAAACTGTCACCATACACATTACATATAAATGGATCAAAGACCTAACCTTAAAAAACCAAATTAAAATAATCTTAGAAAACACAGGAGACACCATTATGGAATCTGGAACTGGAAACTAATTCCTCTTCAGAAACCTAAATACCCATGCCGTAAGAAATAAGTTAGAAAAGTGGAATCTCATCAAATTAACATACCTCTGCAAAACAAAAGAAAACATCAGAAGAGCAGGGAAACACTCTACAGAATGGGTAAAACGATTCTAAAATTATATATCTGTAAAAAAGCATAACATCTAGGATGTACAAGGGCGCAAACACTCAGAAAAATCAGACAAACACTCCCTTTGGAAATTGTGCAAAAAACGTGATTGAACATATTCCTAAGAAGAGACAAGGGCAGCCAGCAGACACATGAAAATCCCTCAGCCTCACTCATCATCAAAAAAATGGAAATGAGACCACTTTGAAATACCACATACTCCCTGTAAGAGTGGCCATCATTAATAAAACAAACAATAAGAGAGGCTGGTAAGGATTTGGGGAAAAAATTTCTACTACACTGCAAAGTAGAGCAACATCTTTGGAAAACAATGTGGTGGTTTCTGAAGGGACAAGATAATGACCAACCATGTGAGTCATTATTTCACCTGTAGAGAATATATCTGAAGGAACTCAAATCATTTTACCGAAAAGCTACCTGCACAAGTACGTTTTGTGCAGCTCTAATCACAATTGCAAAAAACATGGTGCCAACCATGTTGCCCATCAAAGCTGGAATGTAGTGAATACACAGTGGAATATTATGCAGCCATAAAAAAGGACAGATAGAAGGATTTTGCAGAACGTTTGATGGATAGGAGGTAGGACATTTTCAGTGATTTATCACAGAAACAAAGAGCAGAGTTCCATATGTTCTCACTCATAAACTGAACTTGATCACTTATAGAGCTGTAAGAAAGTGATTGGCAGTAGTGGAAAACTGTTTATGGGGAGGGGTGAGATTGGCAGTGGAGGGATATTGCTAAGGAAGTGAGGGGCACACCTCATCAACAAGGAGCCCTGTATAATCAATGATTGTATATCTAAATCTGAATTGTACTCCAAATTTTTTTTAAATTAAAATAAATAAATATATCGAAGTTGTGAAGCATGCAACTGGCTTATTTGTTTACTCTATCTTTTATTTTTTTTATTTAAAAATGGTTACAATTCAGGGTTAGTATGTGTTTGTGCTGTAACAAAGCTCCAACAGGATCGGTGACCCTAAAATAAAACACTACCTCATGGGCAACACACTCAGGTCTCCTCCCAGTATGGGAGTTTCTCTGTCCTCTCAATAATTCTGCTTTACAAAAAAAAGAAGACAACCTCGTTTAGTGGATTCTTGAATGGTCACTTATCCCTGGAGAAGTTATTTGATAGGTGTGAACACATGGTTTTATTCACTTCTTGGGAATAAAATCCACTATATCTACCGCATTTGGCAGAGCACTGTACACAAGTCCTTGAAGCCCAAGTATTTCTCAATAGTCAAGGTCACTCCCTTTTTGATGCCAAAGTTCTGAGGCTGATGTCATTAATGACAATTTGACATGCTTGTTTCCCTGTCTTTGCTTACTTCTTTAATGTAAAAATTAGCCTTTTGGTCAATCTACAGATTCAATAAAGTAACCATTAAGTTAACATCATTCTTCTTGGACATGGAAATTTTAATAAAGAACTCATATAAGCCGACCTCAGTGGCACAGCCTGTAATCCCGCGCTTTTGGGAGGCTAAGGTGAGTAGTTTGCTTGAGCCTGCGGGTTCAAGACTTGCCTGGGCAGCGAGACCTCATCTCTACAATAAATCAAAAAATCGGCAGAGCGTGGTAGGGAATGTCTGTCATTCAGGCTACTTGGAATGCTGAGGTGGAAGGATCACTGGAGCCCAGCAGGTCGAGGATGCAGTGACCAGGAGCATCCAATACACTCAAGTCAGGTTAAAGAGTGAGACTACAACTCAAAAAAAAAAAATTTCATATGAAACCATAAACAATCAAGAATAGCCAAAAGAAACTTATCAAAAGAAACAAAGCAGGAGTTATCACTGTTCTAGAATTTAAACTCTACTATATGTTTACAATAATCAACACAGCCTGGTATTGGTACAAGAATAGGTCCATAGGCCAATGCATCAGGAGAGGGAATGAAATCATCAAATTATCAGCCAACTCATCTTTGCAAAAGACTCTAAGACCCATGGTTAATGGAGATTATATTCAGTAAATGGTTCTGGGAAAAGGCTGACAACATGCACCAGATTGAAAGAGGACCCCTATCTATCACCATACACATTACCTTTAAATGGATCAAAGACCTAACCGTAAAACACCAAATTATAATAATCTTCAAAATTGCAGGAACACCATTAGGGAACCTGGAACCTGAAGATAATTCCTCTTCAGAACCCTAAATATTCAACACTTAAAAAGTAAGATAGACAAGTGGGATCTCATCAAATTAATATACTTCTGCAAAACAGAAGAAACCATAGGAAGAGCAGGGATACAGCAGACAGAATTGGAAAAACGATTCTCCACCTATATATCTGTAAAAAGGCATAACATCTAGGATCTACAATTAACTCAAACATTCAGAAAAATCAGACTAACATTCCCTTTGAAAAGTATGCAAAATACGTGATTGGACACTGTTCATAAGAAGAGATACGGGCAGCCAGCAGACACATGAAAATTGCTCAGCCTTATTCATCATCAAAGAAATGTAAATGAAACCACTTTGAAATACCACAAACCCCCTGTAAGACTGGCCATCATTAATAAAACAAATAATAACGGATGCAGGTAAGATTTTGGGAAAAATACATTCTTCTACACTGCTTGTGGACTGAAAAGAAAAGCAACATCTTTGGAAAACAGTGTGGTGGTTTGAAAAGGGACAGGATACTGACCTACCATGTGACTCAGTAATTCCGCTGTAGAGAATATACCTGGAGGAACTCAAATCATTTTACTAAAAAGATAACTGCACCAGTATGTTTTTTTCAGTTCGAATCACAATTGCAATAAAACATAGTAACAACCG
>NW_007229073.1:0-3932 GCF_000164805.1 Carlito syrichta | reverse complement strand
AGTTTCTAAACTAAAGAAACTTCTAAATTATTATTTGATTGTGCTACATCAAAGCCTCAACAGGACACCGTGACCATAACAACAAAAACCAACTGTTGGGCAAACACCTCATGTCCCCTCCCAGTTTGGGAGTCTCTGGGTCCTCTCAATAACCACTGCTTTAAAAAAAAAACAAAAAACAAAAAAAGACAACCTTGTCTATAGGATTCTTGAATGGTCACTTATCCCTGGAGAAATTTTTGGATATGTGTGAACTCATGTTTCTCTTCATTTATTGGGGATGAAATCCACCATGTCTACCGCATTTGGTAGAGCACTGTACACAATTGCTTGAAGCCTAAGGATTGCTCAGTAGACAAGGTCCTTCCCATTATGATGTCAAAGTTCTGAGGGTGATGTCATGAATGAAAAGTTGACATGCTTGTTTCCCTGACATTACTTACCTATTTTAATATAAAAATTAGCATTTTAATTAATCTAAAGATTCAATGAAATAACCATTAATTTGACATCATTCTTCTCAGACCTGGAAATTACAATAAGGAATTCATATGAAACCATAAACTATCATGGATAGCATAAACTATCATGAATAGCCAAAATAATCGTATAAAAAGAAACAAAGCAGGAGCTATCGCAGTTCCAGACTTCAAACTTTACTATATGTTTAAAGTAATCAATAAGACCTGGTATTGGTACAAGAATTGGTCCATAGGCCAATGGATCAGGAGAGAGAATGAATTCCTAAAATTCTCAACCAACTCATCTTTGAAAAAACCTCCAAGACCCTATGTATAAGGGAGAACATATTCTGAAAATGGTGCTGGGATAAGGCTTAACACATGGGACACCAAACTGTCACCATACACATTACATATAAATGGATCAAAGACCTAACCTTAAAAAACCAAATTAAAATAATCTTAGAAAACACAGGAGACACCATTATGGAATCTGGAACTGGAAACTAATTCCTCTTCAGAAACCTAAATACCCATGCCGTAAGAAATAAGTTAGAAAAGTGGAATCTCATCAAATTAACATACCTCTGCAAAACAAAAGAAAACATCAGAAGAGCAGGGAAACACTCTACAGAATGGGTAAAACGATTCTAAAATTATATATCTGTAAAAAAGCATAACATCTAGGATGTACAAGGGCGCAAACACTCAGAAAAATCAGACAAACACTCCCTTTGGAAATTGTGCAAAAAACGTGATTGAACATATTCCTAAGAAGAGACAAGGGCAGCCAGCAGACACATGAAAATCCCTCAGCCTCACTCATCATCAAAAAAATGGAAATGAGACCACTTTGAAATACCACATACTCCCTGTAAGAGTGGCCATCATTAATAAAACAAACAATAAGAGAGGCTGGTAAGGATTTGGGGAAAAAATTTCTACTACACTGCAAAGTAGAGCAACATCTTTGGAAAACAATGTGGTGGTTTCTGAAGGGACAAGATAATGACCAACCATGTGAGTCATTATTTCACCTGTAGAGAATATATCTGAAGGAACTCAAATCATTTTACCGAAAAGCTACCTGCACAAGTACGTTTTGTGCAGCTCTAATCACAATTGCAAAAAACATGGTGCCAACCATGTTGCCCATCAAAGCTGGAATGTAGTGAATACACAGTGGAATATTATGCAGCCATAAAAAAGGACAGATAGAAGGATTTTGCAGAACGTTTGATGGATAGGAGGTAGGACATTTTCAGTGATTTATCACAGAAACAAAGAGCAGAGTTCCATATGTTCTCACTCATAAACTGAACTTGATCACTTATAGAGCTGTAAGAAAGTGATTGGCAGTAGTGGAAAACTGTTTATGGGGAGGGGTGAGATTGGCAGTGGAGGGATATTGCTAAGGAAGTGAGGGGCACACCTCATCAACAAGGAGCCCTGTATAATCAATGATTGTATATCTAAATCTGAATTGTACTCCAAATTTTTTTTAAATTAAAATAAATAAATATATCGAAGTTGTGAAGCATGCAACTGGCTTATTTGTTTACTCTATCTTTTATTTTTTTTATTTAAAAATGGTTACAATTCAGGGTTAGTATGTGTTTGTGCTGTAACAAAGCTCCAACAGGATCGGTGACCCTAAAATAAAACACTACCTCATGGGCAACACACTCAGGTCTCCTCCCAGTATGGGAGTTTCTCTGTCCTCTCAATAATTCTGCTTTACAAAAAAAAGAAGACAACCTCGTTTAGTGGATTCTTGAATGGTCACTTATCCCTGGAGAAGTTATTGATAGGTGTGAACACATGGTTTTATTCACTTCTTGGGAATAAAATCCACTATATCTACCGCATTGGCAGAGCACTGTACACAAGTCCTGAAGCCCAAGTATTTCTCAATAGTCAAGGTCACTCCCTTTTTGATGCCAAAGTTCTGAGGCTGATGTCATTAATGACAATTTGACATGCTTGTTTCCCTGTCTTTGCTTACTTCTTTAATGTAAAAATTAGCCTTTTGGTCAATCTACAGATTCAATAAAGTAACCATTAAGTTAACATCATTCTTCTTGGACATGGAAATTTTAATAAAGAACTCATATAAGCCAACCTCGGTGGCACAGCCTGTAATCCCGCGCTTTTGGGAGGCTAAGATGAGTAGTTTGCTTGAGCCTGCGGGTTCAAGACTTGCCTGGGCAGCGAGACCTCATCTCTACAATAAATCAAAAAATCGGCAGAGCGTGGTAGGGAATGTCTGTCATTCAGGCTACTTGGAATGCTGAGGTGGAAGGATCACTGGAGCCCAGCAGGTCGAGGATGCAGTGACCAGGAGCATCCAATACACTCAAGTCAGGTTAAAGAGTGAGACTACAACTCAAAAAAAAAAAATTTCATATGAAACCATAAACAATCAAGAATAGCCAAAAGAAACTTATCAAAAGAAACAAAGCAGGAGTTATCACTGTTCTAGAATTTAAACTCTACTATATGTTTACAATAATCAACACAGCCTGGTATTGGTACAAGAATAGGTCCATAGGCCAATGCATCAGGAGAGGGAATGAAATCATCAAATTATCAGCCAACTCATCTTTGCAAAAGACTCAAAGACCCATGGTTAATGGAGATTATATTCAGTAAATGGTTCTGGGAAAAGGCTGACAACATGCACCAGATTGAAAGAGGACCCCTATCTATCACCATACACATTACCTTTAAATGGATCAAAGACCTAACCGTAAAACACCAAATTATAATAATCTTCAAAATTGCAGGAACACCATTAGGGAACCTGGAACCTGAAGATAATTCCTCTTCAGAACCCTAAATATTCAACACTTAAAAAGTAAGATAGACAAGTGGGATCTCATCAAATTAATATACTTCTGCAAAACAGAAGAAACCATAGGAAGAGCAGGGATACAGCAGACAGAATTGGAAAAACGATTCTCCACCTATATATCTGTAAAAAGGCATAACATCTAGGATCTACAATTAACTCAAACATTCAGAAAAATCAGACTAACATTCCCTTTGAAAAGTATGCAAAATACGTGATTGGACACTGTTCATAAGAAGAGATACGGGCAGCCAGCAGACACATGAAAATTGCTCAGCCTTATTCATCATCAAAGAAATGTAAATGAAACCACTTTGAAATACCACAAACCCCCTGTAAGACTGGCCATCATTAATAAAACAAATAATAACGGATGCAGGTAAGATTTTGGGAAAAATACATTCTTCTACACTGCTTGTGGACTGAAAAGAAAAGCAACATCTTTGGAAAACAGTGTGGTGGTTTGAAAAGGGACAGGATACTGACCTACCATGTGACTCAGTAATTCCGCTGTAGAGAATATACCTGGAGGAACTCAAATCATTTTACTAAAAAGATAACTGCACCAGTATGTTTTTTTCAGTTCGAATCACAATTGCAATAAAACATAGTAACAACCG
>NW_007229072.1:0-7470 GCF_000164805.1 Carlito syrichta | reverse complement strand
CATGTTTTATTCTACCTAAATTGAAACTTGTTGAGATTCCAGATCTATATCGTTCTTGGAAAAATTAATCTTGAGATTCAGTGTACCTAAATTCTTTTCAGAAGGCAGAATGCATAATAAATCTTAACAATTTTAGAAATTAAAACAGTATCATAATTTAATACAGCGTATTCCATTCTGAAAATATGTGTACATTATCTTGGTGCACTATGTATTTTCTGCTGGTTAAATGCTACAGATGTGCAATTCTTCGCGAAAATTTTCCCTTATGTATGTCAAGGAAATATAAAATCACATTACCTTTACATTTTAACCCAATTTATATATTTAAAAGAGTATTTCCATTAAATCCTCTGTATTTTCTCTACCTAAGACATAATGCTGTACCCTGCAACAAAGTACCAATTAATCTTATACTTGTAATCACCAAGCATTTGCAATGAGGCACACAGAAAAATAAGAATTTGGGGCCCAATATATATAAACAAAATAACATGGAGATTTACAAAGTAGTTAGTATTTGGGCTCTGCATTAGTGTAAAAACTTGCATAATTCAAAATTCTGGAAAGTTGATTATGGTCTTAGCAAAAGCAATCTTGAGTAGGAAAAACTGCTCAAAGGCTGTTACACAACACTAAAAACACCCAAAAGCTTGTAAATTAAAGAAAGTGCTAAAATATTATTTGGATGCACTATAACCAAGCCTCAACAGGACTCTATGACTATAATAGAAGAGTGCCTCTTGGACTACCCGCTCTGATCCCCTCCCAGTTTGGGAGTTTCTTTGTCTTATCTGAAACACTGCTTTTTTAAAAAAAAGTCTACCTCGTTTAGAGGATTCTTGAATGGTCACTTATTCCTGGAGATATTTTGAGATAGGTGTGAACACGTGGTTCTCTTCACTTCTTGGGAATGAAATTCACCATGTCTACCACATTTGGCAGAGCACTGTACACAAGTGCTGGAAGCCAATGGATTGCTCAGTAGTCAAGGTCCTTCCCATTGTGATGTCAAAGTTCTGAGGATGATGTCATGAACGACAATTTGACATGCTTATTTCCTTACTTTACTAAACTCTTTAAACGTAAAAATTAGCCTTTTAGTCAATTTACAGATTCATTGAAATAACCATTAAGTTAACATCACTCTTCTCATACCCGGAAATTACAAAAATAATTTCATATGAAACCATAGACAATTATGAAGAGCCAAAAGAATCTGATCAAAAGAAAGAAAGCAGGAGCTATCAGAGTTCCAGACTTCAAACTTTACTATATCTTTACAGTAATAAACACAGGCTGGTATGTGTTCAAGAATAGGTCCATAGGCCAATGGATCAGGACAGAGAATGAAATCCTCAAATTCTCAACCAACTCATCTTTGAAAAATCCTCCAAGACACACTGTGTCGCGGAGAATATATTCAGTAAATGGTGCTGGGAAAAGGCTGACAACATGCACAAGATTGAAAAAAGACCTATATCTATCACCATGCATATTAACTCTAAATGAATCAAAGACCTAAATGTAAAACACCAAATTATAATAATCTTAGAAAAGGCAAGAGATACCATTAGGGAATCTGGAACCAAAAACTAATTCCACTTCAGAGCCCTGAATACTCATACCATAAAATGTAAGTTCGACAAGTGGGATCTCATCAAATTAATACATTGCTGCAAAACAAAAGTAACCATCAGAAGAGCAGAGGTAAAGCCAACAGAATGGGAAAAACGATTATCCACCTATATATCTGCAAAAAGGCATAACATCTAGGATTTACAAAAAAACTCAAACAATAAGAAATATCAGATAAACATTCCCTTTGAAAAGTGTGCAAAATCCCTGATTGGACACTTTTAATAAGAAGAGATATGGGTAGCCAGGAGACGCATGAAAATTGCTCAGCCTCACTCATCATCAAAGAAATGCAAATGAAACCACTTTGAAATAGCACATACCCCCTGTAAGACTGACCATTATTGATAAAACAAACAGTAACAGATGCAGGTCAGGATTTGGGAAGAAATAATTGCTGCTACACTGCATGTGGACTGAAATGTACAGCAACATCTTTGGAAAACAGTGTGGTGGTTTTTATAGAGACAGGATTTTGACCGACCATGTAATTCAGTAATTCCCCTGTCGAGAATATACCTGGAGGAAGTCAAATCATTTTACCAAAAAGATAGCTGAGTGAATATGTTTTTTGCAATAAACATGGTACGGACCGTGTTGCCAAACAAACCTGGAATGGAAAAAAATAAATGTGGTATATACACAGTGGAATATTATGGAGCATAACAAAAGGACAGATATAAGGATTTTGCACAACGTTTGATGGATATGATGTAGGTAATTTTCAGTGATTTATCACAGAAACAAAGAACAGAGTTTCATATGTTCTCATTCATGAGCTGAACTTGATCACTTATAGTGCTGTAAGAAAGTGATTGGCAGTAGTGGAAAACTGTTTAGGGATAGGGGTGACATTGGCAGTGGAGGGAAACTGGTAAGGAAGAGGGGGCATACCTTATTATCCAGGGACCCAGCATAACCAATGTTTGTATATCTAAGTCTGAATTGTACCCACATTATTTAATAAATTAAAATAAATAATTAAATAAATAATTATATGAAGCTGTAAAACATGCAACTGACTTTGTTTATTCTATTTTTTATTTTTTTTAATTTAAATATGGCTACAATTCAGGGTTAGGCCTAGAAATGTTCATTATACAGGGATTGATTTTTTACGAATTGTATAATACTCCAATGACAACTCCTTTTTCTTTTAATACGTTGGAATACATAGTATAATTCTGCCTTCAATATTGACAACTACCATGATTCTCACATAAATTCTGAATGTTTCATTCTGCCTAAATTGAAACTTGTTGAGATTCCATATTTATATCATTCTTAGAATAATGAACACTGAGATTCAGTGTACCTAAGTGCTATTCAGAAGGCAGAATGCATAATAAATCTTAAAAATTTTAGACAATGAAACAGTATCATAATTTAATACAGCTTTTTCCATTCTTAAAATTTGTGTACATTTTCTTGTTCCCCTCTGTATTTTCTGCTTGTTAATTTTTATTAAATGTTACAGATGTGCAATACTTAGATAAAAGTTTCCCTTATATATTTGAAGGTAATATAAAATCACATTCCCTTTATTTTTTAACCCAATTTTTATTGTTAAAAGAGTATTTACATTGAATCCACTAGTATTTTCTCTACCTAAGACATAATGATCTTCTCTGCAACAAAGTATCTTATTAATCTGATACTTTTGATCACTAAGCATTTACAATGTGTCACACAGAAAAAAGAGAATGTGGGGCCGAATATATATAAACCAAAATAAGATGGAGATTTACAGAACAGTAAGTATTTGGGCTTTGCATAAGTATAAAAATGTAGATAATTGAAAATTCTGGAAAATTCATTAAGATCTTAGCAATAGCAATGTTGAAATCCTGTAGGAAAAATGGCTCAAAGTCTGTTACACAATTCTAAAAACATGCAAAAGTTTCTAAACTAAAGAAACTTCTAAATTATTATTTGATTGTGCTACATCAAAGCCTCAACAGGACACCGTGACCATAACAACAAAAACCAACTGTTGGGCAAACACCTCATGTCCCCTCCCAGTTTGGGAGTCTCTGGGTCCTCTCAATAACCACTGCTTTAAAAAAAAAACAAAAAACAAAAAAAGACAACCTTGTCTATAGGATTCTTGAATGGTCACTTATCCCTGGAGAAATTTTTGGATATGTGTGAACTCATGTTTCTCTTCATTTATTGGGGATGAAATCCACCATGTCTACCGCATTTGGTAGAGCACTGTACACAATTGCTTGAAGCCTAAGGATTGCTCAGTAGACAAGGTCCTTCCCATTATGATGTCAAAGTTCTGAGGGTGATGTCATGAATGAAAAGTTGACATGCTTGTTTCCCTGACATTACTTACCTATTTTAATATAAAAATTAGCATTTTAATTAATCTAAAGATTCAATGAAATAACCATTAATTTGACATCATTCTTCTCAGACCTGGAAATTACAATAAGGAATTCATATGAAACCATAAACTATCATGGATAGCATAAACTATCATGAATAGCCAAAATAATCGTATAAAAAGAAACAAAGCAGGAGCTATCGCAGTTCCAGACTTCAAACTTTACTATATGTTTAAAGTAATCAATAAGACCTGGTATTGGTACAAGAATTGGTCCATAGGCCAATGGATCAGGAGAGAGAATGAATTCCTAAAATTCTCAACCAACTCATCTTTGAAAAAACCTCCAAGACCCTATGTATAAGGGAGAACATATTCTGAAAATGGTGCTGGGATAAGGCTTAACACATGGGACACCAAACTGTCACCATACACATTACATATAAATGGATCAAAGACCTAACCTTAAAAAACCAAATTAAAATAATCTTAGAAAACACAGGAGACACCATTATGGAATCTGGAACTGGAAACTAATTCCTCTTCAGAAACCTAAATACCCATGCCGTAAGAAATAAGTTAGAAAAGTGGAATCTCATCAAATTAACATACCTCTGCAAAACAAAAGAAAACATCAGAAGAGCAGGGAAACACTCTACAGAATGGGTAAAACGATTCTAAAATTATATATCTGTAAAAAAGCATAACATCTAGGATGTACAAGGGCGCAAACACTCAGAAAAATCAGACAAACACTCCCTTTGGAAATTGTGCAAAAAACGTGATTGAACATATTCCTAAGAAGAGACAAGGGCAGCCAGCAGACACATGAAAATCCCTCAGCCTCACTCATCATCAAAAAAATGGAAATGAGACCACTTTGAAATACCACATACTCCCTGTAAGAGTGGCCATCATTAATAAAACAAACAATAAGAGAGGCTGGTAAGGATTTGGGGAAAAAATTTCTACTACACTGCAAAGTAGAGCAACATCTTTGGAAAACAATGTGGTGGTTTCTGAAGGGACAAGATAATGACCAACCATGTGAGTCATTATTTCACCTGTAGAGAATATATCTGAAGGAACTCAAATCATTTTACCGAAAAGCTACCTGCACAAGTACGTTTTGTGCAGCTCTAATCACAATTGCAAAAAACATGGTGCCAACCATGTTGCCCATCAAAGCTGGAATGTAGTGAATACACAGTGGAATATTATGCAGCCATAAAAAAGGACAGATAGAAGGATTTTGCAGAACGTTTGATGGATAGGAGGTAGGACATTTTCAGTGATTTATCACAGAAACAAAGAGCAGAGTTCCATATGTTCTCACTCATAAACTGAACTTGATCACTTATAGAGCTGTAAGAAAGTGATTGGCAGTAGTGGAAAACTGTTTATGGGGAGGGGTGAGATTGGCAGTGGAGGGATATTGCTAAGGAAGTGAGGGGCACACCTCATCAACAAGGAGCCCTGTATAATCAATGATTGTATATCTAAATCTGAATTGTACTCCAAATTTTTTTTAAATTAAAATAAATAAATATATCGAAGTTGTGAAGCATGCAACTGGCTTATTTGTTTACTCTATCTTTTATTTTTTTTATTTAAAAATGGTTACAATTCAGGGTTAGTATGTGTTTGTGCTGTAACAAAGCTCCAACAGGATCGGTGACCCTAAAATAAAACACTACCTCATGGGCAACACACTCAGGTCTCCTCCCAGTATGGGAGTTTCTCTGTCCTCTCAATAATTCTGCTTTACAAAAAAAAGAAGACAACCTCGTTTAGTGGATTCTTGAATGGTCACTTATCCCTGGAGAAGTTATTTGATAGGTGTGAACACATGGTTTTATTCACTTCTTGGGAATAAAATCCACTATATCTACCGCATTTGGCAGAGCACTGTACACAAGTCTTGAAGCCCAAGTATTTCTCAATAGTCAAGGTCACTCCCTTTTTGATGCCAAAGTTCTGAGGCTGATGTCATTAATGACAATTTGACATGCTTGTTTCCCTGTCTTTGCTTACTTCTTTAATGTAAAAATTAGCCTTTTGGTCAATCTACAGATTCAATAAAGTAACCATTAAGTTAACATCATTCTTCTTGGACATGGAAATTTTAATAAAGAACTCATATAAGCCGACCTCGGTGGCACAGCCTGTAATCCCGCGCTTTTGGGAGGCTAAGGTGAGTAGTTTGCTTGAGCCTGCGGGTTCAAGACTTGCCTGGGCAGCGAGACCTCATCTCTACAATAAATCAAAAAATCGGCAGAGCGTGGTAGGGAATGTCTGTCATTCAGGCTACTTGGAATGCTGAGGTGGAAGGATCACTGGAGCCCAGCAGGTCGAGGATGCAGTGACCAGGAGCATCCAATACACTCAAGTCAGGTTAAAGAGTGAGACTACAACTCAAAAAAAAAAAAATTCATATGAAACCATAAACAATCAAGAATAGCCAAAAGAAACTTATCAAAAGAAAGAAAGCAGGAGTTATCACTGTTCTAGAATTTAAACTCTACTATATGTTTACAATAATCAACACAGCCTGGTATTGGTACAAGAATAGGTCCATAGGCCAATGCATCAGGAGAGGGAATGAAATCATCAAATTATCAGCCAACTCATCTTTGCAAAAGACTCAAAGACCCATGGTTAATGGAGATTATATTCAGTAAATGGTTCTGGGAAAAGGCTGACAACATGCACCAGATTGAAAGAGGACCCCTATCTATCACCATACACATTACCTTTAAATGGATCAAAGACCTAACCGTAAAACACCAAATTATAATAATCTTCAAAATTGCAGGAACACCATTAGGGAACCTGGAACCTGAAGATAATTCCTCTTCAGAACCCTAAATATTCAACACTTAAAAAGTAAGATAGACAAGTGGGATCTCATCAAATTAATATACTTCTGCAAAACAGAAGAAACCATAGGAAGAGCAGGGATACAGCAGACAGAATTGGAAAAACGATTCTCCACCTATATATCTGTAAAAAGGCATAACATCTAGGATCTACAATTAACTCAAACATTCAGAAAAATCAGACTAACATTCCCTTTGAAAAGTATGCAAAATACGTGATTGGACACTGTTCATAAGAAGAGATACGGGCAGCCAGCAGACACATGAAAATTGCTCAGCCTTATTCATCATCAAAGAAATGTAAATGAAACCACTTTGAAATACCACAAACCCCCTGTAAGACTGGCCATCATTAATAAAACAAATAATAACGGATGCAGGTAAGATTTTGGGAAAAATACATTCTTCTACACTGCTTGTGGACTGAAAAGAAAAGCAACATCTTTGGAAAACAGTGTGGTGGTTTGAAAAGGGACAGGATACTGACCTACCATGTGACTCAGTAATTCCGCTGTAGAGAATATACCTGGAGGAACTCAAATCATTTTACTAAAAAGATAACTGCACCAGTATGTTTTTTTCAGTTCGAATCACAATTGCAATAAAACATAGTAACAACCG
>NW_007229071.1:0-7468 GCF_000164805.1 Carlito syrichta | reverse complement strand
CATGTTTTATTCTACCTAAATTGAAACTTGTTGAGATTCCAGATCTATATCGTTCTTGGAAAAATTAATCTTGAGATTCAGTGTACCTAAATTCTTTTCAGAAGGCAGAATGCATAATAAATCTTAACAATTTTAGAAATTAAAACAGTATCATAATTTAATACAGCGTATTCCATTCTGAAAATATGTGTACATTATCTTGGTGCACTATGTATTTTCTGCTGGTTAAATGCTACAGATGTGCAATTCTTCGCGAAAATTTTCCCTTATGTATGTCAAGGAAATATAAAATCACATTACCTTTACATTTTAACCCAATTTATATATTTAAAAGAGTATTTCCATTAAATCCTCTGTATTTTCTCTACCTAAGACATAATGCTGTACCCTGCAACAAAGTACCAATTAATCTTATACTTGTAATCACCAAGCATTTGCAATGAGGCACACAGAAAAATAAGAATTTGGGGCCCAATATATATAAACAAAATAACATGGAGATTTACAAAGTAGTTAGTATTTGGGCTCTGCATTAGTGTAAAAACTTGCATAATTCAAAATTCTGGAAAGTTGATTATGGTCTTAGCAAAAGCAATCTTGAGTAGGAAAAACTGCTCAAAGGCTGTTACACAACACTAAAAACACCCAAAAGCTTGTAAATTAAAGAAAGTGCTAAAATATTATTTGGATGCACTATAACCAAGCCTCAACAGGACTCTATGACTATAATAGAAGAGTGCCTCTTGGACTACCCGCTCTGATCCCCTCCCAGTTTGGGAGTTTCTTTGTCTTATCTGAAACACTGCTTTTTTAAAAAAAAGTCTACCTCGTTTAGAGGATTCTTGAATGGTCACTTATTCCTGGAGATATTTTGAGATAGGTGTGAACACGTGGTTCTCTTCACTTCTTGGGAATGAAATTCACCATGTCTACCACATTTGGCAGAGCACTGTACACAAGTGCTGGAAGCCAATGGATTGCTCAGTAGTCAAGGTCCTTCCCATTGTGATGTCAAAGTTCTGAGGATGATGTCATGAACGACAATTTGACATGCTTATTTCCTTACTTTACTAAACTCTTTAAACGTAAAAATTAGCACTTTTAGTCAATTTACAGATTCATTGAAATAACCATTAAGTTAACATCACTCTTCTCATACCCGGAAATTACAAAAATAATTTCATATGAAACCATAGACAATTATGAAGAGCCAAAAGAATCTGATCAAAAGAAAGAAAGCAGGAGCTATCAGAGTTCCAGACTTCAAACTTTACTATATCTTTACAGTAATAAACACAGGCTGGTATGTGTTCAAGAATAGGTCCATAGGCCAATGGATCAGGACAGAGAATGAAATCCTCAAATTCTCAACCAACTCATCTTTGAAAAATCCTCCAAGACACACTGTGTCGCGGAGAATATATTCAGTAAATGGTGCTGGGAAAAGGCTGACAACATGCACAAGATTGAAAAAAGACCTATATCTATCACCATGCATATTAACTCTAAATGAATCAAAGACCTAAATGTAAAACACCAAATTATAATAATCTTAGAAAAGGCAAGAGATACCATTAGGGAATCTGGAACCAAAAACTAATTCCACTTCAGAGCCCTGAATACTCATACCATAAAATGTAAGTTCGACAAGTGGGATCTCATCAAATTAATACATTGCTGCAAAACAAAAGTAACCATCAGAAGAGCAGAGGTAAAGCCAACAGAATGGGAAAAACGATTATCCACCTATATATCTGCAAAAAGGCATAACATCTAGGATTTACAAAAAACTCAAACAATCAGAAATATCAGATAAACATTCCCTTTGAAAAGTGTGCAAAATCCCTGATTGGACACTTTTAATAAGAAGAGATATGGGTAGCCAGGAGACGCATGAAAATTGCTCAGCCTCACTCATCATCAAAGAAATGCAAATGAAACCACTTTGAAATAGCACATACCCCCTGTAAGACTGACCATTATTGATAAAACAAACAGTAACAGATGCAGGTCAGGATTTGGGAAGAAATAATTGCTGCTACACTGCATGTGGACTGAAATGTACAGCAACATCTTTGGAAAACAGTGTGGTGGTTTTTATAGAGACAGGATTTTGACCGACCATGTAATTCAGTAATTCCCCTGTCGAGAATATACCTGGAGGAAGTCAAATCATTTTACCAAAAAGATAGCTGAGTGAATATGTTTTTTGCAATAAACATGGTACGGACCGTGTTGCCAAACAAACCTGGAATGGAAAAAAATAAATGTGGTATATACACAGTGGAATATTATGGAGCATAACAAAAGGACAGATATAAGGATTTTGCACAACGTTTGATGGATATGATGTAGGTAATTTTCAGTGATTTATCACAGAAACAAAGAACAGAGTTTCATATGTTCTCATTCATGAGCTGAACTTGATCACTTATAGTGCTGTAAGAAAGTGATTGGCAGTAGTGGAAAACTGTTTAGGGATAGGGGTGACATTGGCAGTGGAGGGAAACTGGTAAGGAAGAGGGGGCATACCTTATTATCCAGGGACCCAGCATAACCAATGTTTGTATATCTAAGTCTGAATTGTACCCACATTATTTAATAAATTAAAATAAATAATTAAATAAATAATTATATGAAGCTGTAAAACATGCAACTGACTTTGTTTATTCTATTTTTTATTTTTTTTAATTTAAATATGGCTACAATTCAGGGTTAGGCCTAGAAATGTTCATTATACAGGGATTGATTTTTTACGAATTGTATAATACTCCAATGACAACTCCTTTTTCTTTTAATACGTTGGAATACATAGTATAATTCTGCCTTCAATATTGACAACTACCATGATTCTCACATAAATTCTGAATGTTTCATTCTGCCTAAATTGAAACTTGTTGAGATTCCATATTTATATCATTCTTAGAATAATGAACACTGAGATTCAGTGTACCTAAGTGCTATTCAGAAGGCAGAATGCATAATAAATCTTAAAAATTTTAGACAATGAAACAGTATCATAATTTAATACAGCTTTTTCCATTCTTAAAATTTGTGTACATTTTCTTGTTCCCCTCTGTATTTTCTGCTTGTTAATTTTTATTAAATGTTACAGATGTGCAATACTTAGATAAAAGTTTCCCTTATATATTTGAAGGTAATATAAAATCACATTCCCTTTATTTTTTAACCCAATTTTTATTGTTAAAAGAGTATTTACATTGAATCCACTAGTATTTTCTCTACCTAAGACATAATGATCTTCTCTGCAACAAAGTATCTTATTAATCTGATACTTTTGATCACTAAGCATTTACAATGTGTCACACAGAAAAAAGAGAATGTGGGGCCGAATATATATAAACCAAAATAAGATGGAGATTTACAGAACAGTAAGTATTTGGGCTTGCATAAGTATAAAAATGTAAGTAATTGAAAATTCTGGAAAATTCATTAAGATCTTAGCAATAGCAATGTTGATATCCTGTAGGAAAAATGGCTCAAAGTCTGTTACACAATTCTAAAAACATGCAAAATTTCTAAACTAAAGAAACTTCTAAAATATTATTTGATTGTGCTACATCAAAGCCTCAACAGGACACCGTGACCATAACAACAAAAACCAACTGTTGGGCAAACACCTCATGTCCTCTCCCAGTTTGGGAGTCTCTGGGTCCTCTCAATAACCACTGCTTTAAAAAAAAAACAAAAAACAAAAAAAGACAACCTTGTCTATAGGATTCTTGAATGGTCACTTATCCCTGGAGAAATTTTTGGATATGTGTGAACTCATGTTTCTCTTCATTTATTGGGGATGAAATCCACCATGTCTACCGCATTTGGTAGAGCACTGTACACAATTGCTTGAAGCCTAAGGATTGCTCAGTAGACAAGGTCCTTCCCATTATGATGTCAAAGTTCTGAGGGTGATGTCATGAATGAAAAGTTGACATGCTTGTTTCCCTGACATTACTTACCTATTTTAATATAAAAATTAGCATTTTAATTAATCTAAAGATTCAATGAAATAACCATTAATTTGACATCATTCTTCTCAGACCTGGAAATTACAATAAGGAATTCATATGAAACCATAAACTATCATGGATAGCATAAACTATCATGAATAGCCAAAATAATCGTATAAAAAGAAACAAAGCAGGAGCTATCGCAGTTCCAGACTTCAAACTTTACTATATGTTAAAGTAATCAATAAGACCTGGTATTGGTACAAGAATTGGTCCATAGGCCAATGGATCAGGAGAGAGAATGAATTCCTAAAATTCTCAACCAACTCATCTTTGAAAAAACCTCCAAGACCCTATGTATAAGGGAGAACATATTCTGAAAATGGTGCTGGGATAAGGCTTAACACATGGGACACCAAACTGTCACCATACACATTACATATAAATGGATCAAAGACCTAACCTTAAAAAACCAAATTAAAATAATCTTAGAAAACACAGGAGACACCATTATGGAATCTGGAACTGGAAACTAATTCCTCTTCAGAAACCTAAATACCCATGCCGTAAGAAATAAGTTAGAAAAGTGGAATCTCATCAAATTAACATACCTCTGCAAAACAAAAGAAAACATCAGAAGAGCAGGGAAACACTCTACAGAATGGGTAAAACGATTCTAAAATTATATATCTGTAAAAAAGCATAACATCTAGGATGTACAAGGGCGCAAACACTCAGAAAAATCAGACAAACACTCCCTTTGGAAATTGTGCAAAAAACGTGATTGAACATATTCCTAAGAAGAGACAAGGGCAGCCAGCAGACACATGAAAATCCCTCAGCCTCACTCATCATCAAAAAAATGGAAATGAGACCACTTTGAAATACCACATACTCCCTGTAAGAGTGGCCATCATTAATAAAACAAACAATAAGAGAGGCTGGTAAGGATTTGGGGAAAAAATTTCTACTACACTGCAAAGTAGAGCAACATCTTTGGAAAACAATGTGGTGGTTTCTGAAGGGACAAGATAATGACCAACCATGTGAGTCATTATTTCACCTGTAGAGAATATATCTGAAGGAACTCAAATCATTTTACCGAAAAGCTACCTGCACAAGTACGTTTTGTGCAGCTCTAATCACAATTGCAAAAAACATGGTGCCAACCATGTTGCCCATCAAAGCTGGAATGTAGTGAATACACAGTGGAATATTATGCAGCCATAAAAAAGGACAGATAGAAGGATTTTGCAGAACGTTTGATGGATAGGAGGTAGGACATTTTCAGTGATTTATCACAGAAACAAAGAGCAGAGTTCCATATGTTCTCACTCATAAACTGAACTTGATCACTTATAGAGCTGTAAGAAAGTGATTGGCAGTAGTGGAAAACTGTTTATGGGGAGGGGTGAGATTGGCAGTGGAGGGATATTGCTAAGGAAGTGAGGGGCACACCTCATCAACAAGGAGCCCTGTATAATCAATGATTGTATATCTAAATCTGAATTGTACTCCAAATTTTTTTTAAATTAAAATAAATAAATATATCGAAGTTGTGAAGCATGCAACTGGCTTATTTGTTTACTCTATCTTTTATTTTTTTTATTTAAAAATGGTTACAATTCAGGGTTAGTATGTGTTTGTGCTGTAACAAAGCTCCAACAGGATCGGTGACCCTAAAATAAAACACTACCTCATGGGCAACACACTCAGGTCTCCTCCCAGTATGGGAGTTTCTCTGTCCTCTCAATAATTCTGCTTTACAAAAAAAAGAAGACAACCTCGTTTAGTGGATTCTTGAATGGTCACTTATCCCTGGAGAAGTTATTTGATAGGTGTGAACACATGGTTTTATTCACTTCTTGGGAATAAAATCCACTATATCTACCGCATTTGGCAGAGCACTGTACACAAGTCCTTGAAGCCCAAGTATTTCTCAATAGTCAAGGTCACTCCCTTTTTGATGCCAAAGTTCTGAGGCTGATGTCATTAATGACAATTTGACATGCTTGTTTCCCTGTCTTTGCTTACTTCTTTAATGTAAAAATTAGCCTTTTGGTCAATCTACAGATTCAATAAAGTAACCATTAAGTTAACATCATTCTTCTTGGACATGGAAATTTTAATAAAGAACTCATATAAGCCGACCTCGGTGGCACAGCCTGTAATCCCGCGCTTTTGGGAGGCTAAGGTGAGTAGTTTGCTTGAGCCTGCGGGTTCAAGACTTGCCTGGGCAGCGAGACCTCATCTCTACAATAAATCAAAAAATCGGCAGAGCGTGGTAGGGAATGTCTGTCATTCAGGCTACTTGGAATGCTGAGGTGGAAGGATCAGTGGAGCCCAGCAGGTCGAGGATGCAGTGACCAGGAGCATCCAATACACTCAAGTCAGGTTAAAGAGTGAGACTACAACTCAAAAAAAAAAAATTTCATATGAAACCATAAACAATCAAGAATAGCCAAAAGAAACTTATCAAAAGAAACAAAGCAGGAGTTATCACTGTTCTAGAATTTAAACTCTACTATATGTTTACAATAATCAACACAGCCTGGTATTGGTACAAGAATAGGTCCATAGGCCAATGCATCAGGAGAGGGAATGAAATCATCAAATTATCAGCCAACTCATCTTTGCAAAAGACTCAAAGACCCATGGTTAATGGAGATTATATTCAGTAAATGGTTCTGGGAAAAGGCTGACAACATGCACCAGATTGAAAGAGGACCCCTATCTATCACCATACACATTACCTTTAAATGGATCAAAGACCTAACCGTAAAACACCAAATTATAATAATCTTCAAAATTGCAGGAACACCATTAGGGAACCTGGAACCTGAAGATAATTCCTCTTCAGAACCCTAAATATTCAACACTTAAAAAGTAAGATAGACAAGTGGGATCTCATCAAATTAATATACTTCTGCAAAACAGAAGAAACCATAGGAAGAGCAGGGATACAGCAGACAGAATTGGAAAAACGATTCTCCACCTATATATCTGTAAAAAGGCATAACATCTAGGATCTACAATTAACTCAAACATTCAGAAAAATCAGACTAACATTCCCTTTGAAAAGTATGCAAAATACGTGATTGGACACTGTTCATAAGAAGAGATACGGGCAGCCAGCAGACACATGAAAATTGCTCAGCCTTATTCATCATCAAAGAAATGTAAATGAAACCACTTTGAAATACCACAAACCCCCTGTAAGACTGGCCATCATTAATAAAACAAATAATAACGGATGCAGGTAAGATTTTGGGAAAAATACATTCTTCTACACTGCTTGTGGACTGAAAAGAAAAGCAACATCTTTGGAAAACAGTGTGGTGGTTTGAAAAGGGACAGGATACTGACCTACCATGTGACTCAGTAATTCCGCTGTAGAGAATATACCTGGAGGAACTCAAATCATTTTACTAAAAAGATAACTGCACCAGTATGTTTTTTTCAGTTCGAATCACAATTGCAATAAAACATAGTAACAACCG
>NW_007229070.1:0-5249 GCF_000164805.1 Carlito syrichta | reverse complement strand
CGTCCTCTCAATAACCACTGCTTTAAAAAAAAAACAAAAAACAAAAAAAGACAACCTTGTCTATAGGATTCTTGAATGGTCACTTATCCCTGGAGAAATTTTTGGATATGTGTGAACTCATGTTTCTCTTCATTTATTGGGGATGAAATCCACCATGTCTACCGCATTTGGTAGAGCACTGTACACAATTGCTTGAAGCCTAAGGATTGCTCAGTAGACAAGGTCCTTCCCATTATGATGTCAAAGTTCTGAGGGTGATGTCATGAATGAAAAGTTGACATGCTTGTTTCCCTGACATTACTTACCTATTTTAATATAAAAATTAGCATTTTAATTAATCTAAAGATTCAATGAAATAACCATTAATTTGACATCATTCTTCTCAGACCTGGAAATTACAATAAGGAATTCATATGAAACCATAAACTATCATGGATAGCATAAACTATCATGAATAGCCAAAATAATCGTATAAAAAGAAACAAAGCAGGAGCTATCGCAGTTCCAGACTTCAAACTTTACTATATGTTTAAAGTAATCAATAAGACCTGGTATTGGTACAAGAATTGGTCCATAGGCCAATGGATCAGGAGAGAGAATGAATTCCTAAAATTCTCAACCAACTCATCTTTGAAAAAACCTCCAAGACCCTATGTATAAGGGAGAACATATTCTGAAAATGGTGCTGGGATAAGGCTTAACACATGGGACACCAAACTGTCACCATACACATTACATATAAATGGATCAAAGACCTAACTTAAAAAACCAAATTAAAATAATCTTAGAAAACACAGGAGACACCATTATGGAATCTGGAACTGGAAACTAATTCCTCTTCAGAAACCTAAATACCCATGCCGTAAGAAATAAGTTAGAAAAGTGGAATCTCATCAAATTAACATACCTCTGCAAAACAAAAGAAAACATCAGAAGAGCAGGGAAACACTCTACAGAATGGGTAAAACGATTCTAAAATTATATATCTGTAAAAAAGCATAACATCTAGGATGTACAAGGGCGCAAACACTCAGAAAAATCAGACAAACACTCCCTTTGGAAATTGTGCAAAAAACGTGATTGAACATATTCCTAAGAAGAGACAAGGGCAGCCAGCAGACACATGAAAATCCCTCAGCCTCACTCATCATCAAAAAAATGGAAATGAGACCACTTTGAAATACCACATACTCCCTGTAAGAGTGGCCATCATTAATAAAACAAACAATAAGAGAGGCTGGTAAGGATTTGGGGAAAAAATTTCTACTACACTGCAAAGTAGAGCAACATCTTTGGAAAACAATGTGGTGGTTTCTGAAGGGACAAGATAATGACCAACCATGTGAGTCATTATTTCACCTGTAGAGAATATATCTGAAGGAACTCAAATCATTTTACCGAAAAGCTACCTGCACAAGTACGTTTTGTGCAGCTCTAATCACAATTGCAAAAAACATGGTGCCAACCATGTTGCCCATCAAAGCTGGAATGTAGTGAATACACAGTGGAATATTATGCAGCCATAAAAAAGGACAGATAGAAGGATTTTGCAGAACGTTTGATGGATAGGAGGTAGGACATTTTCAGTGATTTATCACAGAAACAAAGAGCAGAGTTCCATATGTTCTCACTCATAAACTGAACTTGATCACTTATAGAGCTGTAAGAAAGTGATTGGCAGTAGTGGAAAACTGTTTATGGGGAGGGGTGAGATTGGCAGTGGAGGGATATTGCTAAGGAAGTGAGGGGCACACCTCATCAACAAGGAGCCCTGTATAATCAATGATTGTATATCTAAATCTGAATTGTACTCCAAATTTTTTTTAAATTAAAATAAATAAATATATCGAAGTTGTGAAGCATGCAACTGGCTTATTTGTTTACTCTATCTTTTATTTTTTTTATTTAAAAATGGTTACAATTCAGGGTTAGTATGTGTTTGTGCTGTAACAAAGCTCCAACAGGATCGGTGACCCTAAAATAAAACACTACCTCATGGGCAACACACTCAGGTCTCCTCCCAGTATGGGAGTTTCTCTGTCCTCTCAATAATTCTGCTTTACAAAAAAAAGAAGACAACCTCGTTTAGTGGATTCTTGAATGGTCACTTATCCCTGGAGAAGTTATTTGATAGGTGTGAACACATGGTTTTATTCACTTCTTGGGAATAAAATCCACTATATCTACCGCATTTGGCAGAGCACTGTACACAAGTCCTTGAAGCCCAAGTATTTCTCAATAGTCAAGGTCACTCCCTTTTGATGCCAAAGTTCTGAAGGCTGATGTCAATAATGACAATTTGACATGCTTATTTCCCTGTCTTTGCTTACTTCTTTAATGTAAAAATTAGCCTTTTGGTCAATCTACAGATTCAATAAAGTAACCATTAAGTTAACATCATTCTTCTTGGACATGGAAATTTTAATAAAGAACTCATATAAGCCGACCTCGGTGGCACAGCCTGTAATCCCGCGCTTTTGGGAGGCTAAGGTGAGTAGTTTGCTTGAGCCTGCGGGTTCAAGACTTGCCTGGGCAGCGAGACCTCATCTCTACAATAAATCAAAAAATCGGCAGAGCGTGGTAGGGAATGTCTGTCATTCAGGCTACTTGGAATGCTGAGGTGGAAGGATCACTGGAGCCCAGCAGGTCGAGGATGCAGTGACCAGGAGCATCCAATACACTCAAGTCAGGTTAAAGAGTGAGACTACAACTCAAAAAAAAAAAAATTCATATGAAACCATAAACAATCAAGAATAGCCAAAAGAAACTTATCAAAAGAAACAAAGCAGGAGTTATCACTGTTCTAGAATTTAAACTCTACTATATGTTTACAATAATCAACACAGCCTGGTATTGGTACAAGAATAGGTCCATAGGCCAATGCATCAGGAGAGGGAATGAAATCATCAAATTATCAGCCAACTCATCTTTGCAAAAGACTCAAAGACCCATGATTAATGGAGATTATATTCAGTAAATGGTTCTGGGAAAAGGCTGACAACATGCACCAGATTGAAAGAGGACCCCTATCTATCACCATACACATTACCTTTAAATGGATCAAAGACCTAACCGTAAAACACCAAATTATAATAATCTTCAAAATTGCAGGAACACCATTAGGGAACCCGGAACCTGAAGATAATTCCTCTTCAGAACCCTAAATATTCAACACTTAAAAAGTAAGATAGACAAGTGGGATCTCATCAAATTAATATACTTCTGCAAAACAGAAGAAACCATAGGAAGAGCAGGGATACAGCAGACAGAATTGGAAAAACGATTCTCCACCTATATATCTGTAAAAAGGCATAACATCTAGGATCTACAATTAACTCAAACATCAGAAAAATCAGACTAACATTCCCTTTGAAAAGTATGCAAAATACGTGATTGGACACTGTTCATAAGAAGAGATACGGGCAGCCAGCAGACACATGAAAATTGCTCAGCCTTATTCATCATCAAAGAAATGTAAATGAAACCACTTTGAAATACCACAAACCCCCTGTAAGACTGGCCATCATTAATAAAACAAATAATAACGGATGCAGGTAAGATTTTGGGAAAAATACATTCTTCTACACTGCTTGTGGACTGAAAAGAAAAGCAACATCTTTGGAAAACAGTGTGGTGGTTTGAAAAGGGACAGGATACTGACCTACCATGTGACTCAGCAATTCCGCTGTAGAGAATATACCTGGAGGAACTCAAATCATTTTACTAAAAAGATAACTGCACCAGTATGTTTTTTTCAGTTCGAATCACAATTGCAATAAAACATAGTAACAACCGTGTTGCCATCAAAGCTGGAATGGATAAAATAAATGTGGTATAGAAACAGTGGAATATGATGCCACCATTAAAAAGGACAGATATAAGGGTTTTGCAGAAAGTTTGATGGATTTGTGGTAGGTCATTTTCAGTAATTAATCACAGAAACAAAGATAAAGGTTCCATATGTTCTCACTCATGAGTTGCACTTGATCACTTATAGTGCTATAAGAAAGTGATTGGCACAAGTGGAGAACATTATATGGGGAGGGGTGAGGTTGGCAGTGGAGGGATACTGCTAAGGAAGAAAGGGGCATACCGAATCAACCAGGGACCCTGCATAATCAGTGTTTGTAAATCTAACTCTGAATTGTACCCCACATTTTTTAACAAATTAAAATAAATAAATAAATAAATAAATAAATGAAAGTTGTAAAATATGCAAGTGACTTTATTATGTTGTTCTATTTTTTTTTACTTTAAATATGGTTGCAATTCAGGGTTGGGCCTAGAAATGTTCATTATGAAGGGATTGATTTTTTTAAGAAGTGTATAATACTCCAATGATAACTCTTTTTCCTTTTAATACGTTAGAATACATGGTATAATTCTGCCTTCAAATTTGACAAGAACAATGTTTCTTACATACATTATGAATGTTTTATTCTGCCTATATTGAAACTTGTTGAGATTCCAGATCTATATCATTCTTAGATAACTGAACCTTCAGATTCCGTGTACCAAATTGCTATTCAGAAGGCAGAATGCATAATAAATCAAAAATTTTAGAAAATAAAACAGTATCTTAGTTTAATACAGCTTTTTCCATTCTTAAAATTTGCGTACATTTTCTTGGGGCACCCTGTATTTTCTGCTTGTTAATTTTGATTAAATGTTACAGTTGTGCAATCCTTAAAGTTTCCCTTATGTATTTGAAGGAAATATGAAATCACTTTCCCTTTATGTTTTAACCCACTTTGTATTTTTAAAAGAGTATTTCCATTGAATCCCCTAACATTTTCTCTACCTAAGACATAATGCTGTACTCTGCAACAAAGTATCCATTTAATCTGATACTTTTAATCATCAAGCATTTAAAGTCAGACACACAGAAAAAAGATAATTTGGGGCCCAATATATATACACAAAAATAACATGCAGATTTCAAGGTAGTATGTATTTGGGCTCCCCATTAGTACAAAAATTTAAATAATTGAAAATTCTGGAAAACTGACGATGATCTTAGGTTAAGCGATGTTCAAATCCTGTTAGAAAAATGACTCAAAGACTGTTACATAATACTAAAAATATTCAAATGGTTCTAAACTAAAGAAAGTGCTAAAATAGTATGTGGTATTGCTATAACCAAGCTCCAACAGGATTCAGTATCCATAATAATAAAAGACTGCCTTGTGGCAACCACCTCACGTGTCCTCCCAGTGAGGGATTTTCTCTGTCCACTCAATAAATACTGG
>NW_007229069.1:0-4328 GCF_000164805.1 Carlito syrichta | reverse complement strand
ATTATCAATTTTATATAATTACTTGTCATTTGTATGTCCTTTTTGGTGAAATGTCTATTCAAAATATTTTGCTATTTTTTATTGAATAGTTTGAATTTTAATTACTGAGGTTAAAAAATTGAGATATAATTCACACACTGTGATGATTAATTTTGTGTTATCTTGGCTAGGCTATGGTTCCCAGTTAGTCAACAACAATCTGGATGTTACCATAAAGGTATATTTTATATGTGAGTTTTGCTTTACTTTGAGTAAAGCAGATGACCTACATGTGCCAAAGGGCCTCATCTGAGCAGTTGAAGGCCTTCAAAGCAAAGAAGGGGTTACCAGAAGAGAAAGGTATTCTTTCTTTCTCAAGAATGCAACATAGAAATTCTGCCTGGAAACTGTTTGCTTGTCTGCACTGTTAATTTTGAACTCAACAAAGTAACATCAACTCTTGCCTGAATCTACAGTCTGTCCCATGGATGCTGAACTTGGCAGTCTCTATAATAGTGCAAACCAATTCCTTAGACTCTCTCATCTCTCTCCCTCTCTCTCTCTCTCTCTCTCTCCCTCCTTCTCACTTTTCCTCCCTCCCTCCCTCCCCATCTTCAACCCCATCTCTTTCTCTAAAGAACCTTGACTAATACACAAGCCATAAAATATATTCATCCATTGGTTTCCAGACTGTGTGGAAATCAGAAGAAAGAAAATATGTAGGACTGATTGTAAGTCATATCCTAAGATACCCTTGAATGCTTTCCAAGGCAGACTCATTCTTCTGTAACAGTCCTGGAAGGTGTCTCTAAATGGGCTGCATTCCATTATTAAATGGTCTCACGAATGCTTCCCAGTAGACTGTGATCTCTTCCTCCTTGTTATCCAGCACCTTACATAATGTCTGGTTCCTCCTAGACACACATCTTTGAGAATAAATGAATGAATTAAAAAAGAAAATAATTCTAAGTCTCTTGTCCTCCTAAAGCTTTTGTAACATGGCTGGATGAAACCATGTTTTGACCATAGTATAATGGGTATTTTTCCCTAGGATTCATCTATTATTTAGAAGGCCATGTTTTCTAGGAATTCTTACTACAAATGCAGAGTACCTTGGCAATTTTTGAAAATATTACCCAGTTTTTGCCAAAGGAACTAACAGGTGTTGGCCAACAGATTCAGTGGAATTCCTGTGGATGCTCTTCTATTTGACAGAGGAATTTTAAGCACTGGTTTGTTCTATGTTCCCCACTCATTGTCTAGTTAAGTCCAGAACTATAGTCATCACAACTTTAAGCTCAACACATAAATGATAAGAAGTTACTATTTTTGAGTCCTGTTAATTGCACCTCTCCAGAGTTAGACTAGCATCAAGGTTGCATCAGAATGGTTAGTGGATAGTTTTATAATTCACTGTGTAGATAAGTCTTCATTCTGTATTCTGTCAGAAGTATTAGAGAAAATATAAAGACAAGAATAAAAATATTCGTAATAATTTACTACTATTTATCCATGCTCATAACAACATTATTTACAGTAGTCCAAAGTAGAAGCAAATGAAATGTCCATTGATAGGTGAATTGATAAGCAAAATGTATCCACACAAGGAAATATTCATTCTTAAAAAGGAAAAATATTTCTGACATCATGCTCCAACATGGATGAACCTTGACTACATTATGTAAAGTAAAACAAGCTAGCCATAACAGGACAAATACTGTATGATTCAATTTATATGAAGTTCCCAGAGAAGTCAAATTTATAGAGGCAGATGGTAGAATTTTGGTTGATAGGGACTAGCAAAGAGAGGGATAGGGAATTATTGTATACTGGGTACAGAGTTTTAGTTATGCAAGATAAAAAGATTTCTGGAGATGGGTAGCAGTAATGATTGTAAAATAATGTCAACGTCCTTAACACTACTGAATTAAAAATGGTAAATTCTTATGCTATTTAGATTTTTCCACAGTTAAAAATAAATTAAATAGTAATCATTTTAATAGTGATTATCATTTATTGTGTTTTAGACACTTTATGAACATCTTTGAAATGATCTTATGAGCTAAATACATCTGAGAGTCCAAGGTTATTATGGGCAATGGAGGATCAAAGCAGTTAAACAAGTTGAGGAAAGTAATACAACTTCCAAGTGACTGGAGCAGCCTCAAGTCCAGGACTGTGTGACCCCAGTGTACCAATGTAGTTTAACCCAAAACAAAGGATTTCAAAGAAACAAGGCTGGGAGTAGGGTGGAGAAAATGAACCTCTTGCCTTGAGTATGTCATTTAAAAGGGCACCAAAAAACGTAGTCATCAAGACAAACGATGTATCGATGCTGTTTTTTTTTTTAATGCAACAAAAATATAAAATGAACAATATTGAAATTTCAAATAAAGACGGGGTGGATAAGGTGAAAGAAGGGAGGTGTGTAAGTCAGAGTGGATCCAGTGAAGAAGTTACTTTTTACTATCAAGATAATGTCACAGCAGTAATTGAATAATAAAATAGTACTTCCCAACCATGTTACATGATAGAATATTTGTAATATTTAATATTTACAGCAGCAAAAAGGCTGGAGAAGATCTGTGTGAACTTGTGGAAAGAGAGAAAGGAGAGAATATTAAGCACAACAATGTGAAACACTGACTTAAGTAGCTAGAGCTTTGTAATGTCTTGGCATCACATTCAGAAGGATTAATTTTAAGATAAATTTATTCAATTATTGCTAATATAATGCTCTAATAGGTCCTGTACTTTGTGCTGAGACTCCATTAATAAACTTTCTGAGGCTGTGGGATGTGCTGGGAGTTATCTCAAAGTGTGGATGAAGTTTTTGGATAAGGCTAAAGGTTGAAATGAGAGGCAGAAATCGAATATACTGGATGATTGAGAGATGTAAAATATTTTTAGCTCAATTGACTTCTTTGTTGAGGTTAAACTGCTTTTGGGTAACTGTGAAAGTGGTAGAATTTCTGGTAAGAACTAGATATCCTAGAGAAGATTGGTGGTCATTTAATCATCATCTCAATAGTCTGACCATTTTCTTGTATGTGAAAAAAATGCACCAAAGTGTACTATTTTTTGAATATTTAAAAGTATATCTAATGAGTTTTGAAAAAGGTGCATATGTCAAAATAACTTAAGTAATTATAAATAAATACATTTTCATCTGGATAAAATGTTGAAAAACCTGTTCATACATTTTAAGGCCCTGAAACATTATAAAGACCCTACTTGATGAAAATGTAAAGAAACAGAACATTTGTTGAAGAAACAATATGGAAAGATCTTTAAGTAACACCTCTTTGACCTTGTTAAGTCTACACCATCCAACTCAGTCTAACACTGGTATTTGGCTGCTATATATGCTTGGCAGGGTAGAGTGATTTGGTTTCATTTGATCTTCTATTACACTATGCACCTGATTTTTCCCCTAAACTATAGGACATTAGATTCAGTAGGACCCATCCAAATTTTGAAACCGACCAAGATTTTGTATTAAGTTCAGAGTGGAAGATTGTTTGGATGAATAATTTATACCCTTTGATGGGAAGGGAAGAGCTGTTTCAGGAAACACAAAGTGTGTGTGCCCTACACTTCAATTTTCCAGTGCATTAACCTGTCCATTAAAAAGATTGTGTTTTATTGGATTCGGTCAAACTTTTGATTGAAAAAAGTAAATGTGGCCCTTGAATTCTTTCTTTTTCACCAGCTGTGATAAGATAGAGATAGCACATCCAAAACTGGGCTGGAAATGGGGAACAATTAATGTTAACATTCTTCCCTTGCACATCCTGTAAGAAGAACCATCCATTTTCTCAATTGCTCTGGCCAGGCCTGGCCCTGTGCATTATGTAAGCTGGGTTGTTACTCCGTGTTAGGATAGGACTGTAAATTGCCTGTTTTCTTAATTTCTGTTGTACTCTCCTTGAAAGTCTCTCCAAAAGAGAGTACATTAACCTTGTGGTGGGGTGAAAGAAGAAGGGAGGACAGTAATAAATCTAGAAAGATAAAGGTGGTATACCTTAAAGGCATATGCTTAAAGAGGACTTCAGTGATTTAGAGCAGAAGACACCAATTCGGTGGTTGTGGGGTTCTGAAAAGGGCAAATCACTATGGAGAGGGGAAAGGTTCAGAAAGTAAAACAAATATCTTATAGTGAGTGATCTAAATATGACAACTCTTTTCACATTTTTAAATAAGTAGAACCACAGATACAGAGTCCCTGTACACTTAAAACATGTTAAGCCTTTGTTGGACCTGGAGTTGGCAAATACTTTTTCCCAGTCTGTGAGCTGTCTCCCTGCTCCTTTGATGGTTTCTTTGACTTTGCAGAAGCTTGTCAGTTG
>NW_007229068.1:0-793 GCF_000164805.1 Carlito syrichta | reverse complement strand
GGTCACCGGCTAAACAACCCCAAGCAGGCAGCTGCTTCTGCTAATATTTTCCTTTTCCTTTACTACTTAAGGTGAAACCACAACATGGACACAGAGGTGAGTTGCAAAGTCAGGATGGGATCTACAAGTTCAAGGAATGAGATGCATGACCTCACCACAGCCTTCAACACCATATCACAACTTCCTGCCACAGAATGCAGGTCCAGGAGGATTTAGAGGGAGGTGGAGGCTTCAACCTTAATACGAGTCTGTGGTCAATGTTTCCACATCTCTGCTTCTCTACCTCCAATATTAGCATGGAGGAAATTCTGACCTGTTGCTGCAGAGTGTTAAGGAGTTTCTCTGGTGCTTTCATTATCATTGCAATTGTCTCCTGGCCCCGATGGCTCCCAGTTTGCCTCTTGTGTATTGAAGCCAAACGCTTTCACCTGTATTGACAAACAGAGCTCTTTCTGCTCCCCTTACTTAATTAGGACACTAAAAGACTGCCAGGCACTAAATGTAATGGCCAAGTAAGTAAATTTTCCCTGTTAAACTGTACATTTATCATAGTTGCCTTTGTAAATCCACAGTGACTGCAAAGTCTAAAGGAACTCTTCAATTTGTAACTGGAAGACAGAAGTCAGATAAATGAACCAGTGATGCCTGATGACATCAAAGCATCATTATAGACTTGTCAGCACCAGGCACGACTGACCCTCTGAGGGCTGGTGCTCTGTCCTGCTTCCTGGGAATGCCCAGATGTGAGGGCTTCTTGTAGTTATTGCTGATCTATCTGTCTGCTCACTGTGTC
>NW_007229067.1:0-3781 GCF_000164805.1 Carlito syrichta | reverse complement strand
GGCCCCGATGGCTCCCAGTTTGCCTCTTGTGTATTGAAGCCAAATGCTTTCACCTGTATTGACAAACAGAGCTCTTTCTGCTCCCCTTACTTAATTAGGATACTAAAAGACTGCCAGGCACTAAATGTAATGGCCAAGTAAGTAAATTTTCCCTGTTAAACTGTACATTTATCATAGTTGCCTTTGTAAATCCACAGTGACTGGCAAAGTCTAAAGGAACTCTTCAATTTATAACTGGAAGACAGAAGTCAGATAAATGAACCAGTGATGCCTGATGACATCAAAGCATCATTATAGACTTGTCAGCACCAGGCACGACTGACCCTCTGAGGGCTGGTGCTCTGTCCTGCTTCCTGGGAATGCCCAGATGTGAGGGGCTTCTTGTAGTTATTGCTGATCTATCTGTCTGCTCACTGTGTCCTTCTGGGTGAGCAGGATCCTTCATTCTCTTAAGCACAATGTAGTTTTCCATAGTATGTATAGCAGTTGCCGTAGTCTATACATGTGTTGTTTATTTACTTGTCTTTCTTTCTTCACAAATTCAATGGGAGTAAAATTGTTTTGCCATATCCACTGTCATATTGTATCCCCATCTTTATTTTTTTTTATTTTTTATTTTTTTATGAGTTGCCCAGACTGGAATGCAGTGGCTGCTCCCGGCCACCGCAACCTCGACCTGCTGGGCTCCAGTGATCCTTCCGCCTCAACCTTCCAAGTAGCTGGAACTACAGGTGTGTAGTTCCACGGTCGGCTAATTTTTTTGATTTATTGTAGAGATGAGGTCTCGCCAAGTTGCCCAGGCGGGTCTCGAAACCACGGGCTCAGGCAATCCACTCACCTCAGCCTCCCAAGGCATGGAATTACAGGCTGAGTCACCGAGCCCGGTGTATCTCCATCTTTAGACCACTATCTGGTATATGGGGGTGGGGAACCAAACACCCATAATTTATTTATAAAATACTGTGTATTTACTCTTACATGTTTAAAAATTCAGTCACCTTCAAAGTACCCTCCATTTGGGGTGCTATACCTATGGAGATGCTTTTTCCACTGCTCAGAACAGTTTTTGAACTCATCAATTTTCATGCCTTTTAGTGCTTTGGATATGTTTTGTTCCACCTCTTCCATGGGTAAAACATTTCCCTTTGAGGGATTTTTTTCATCTAGGAAAACAAACCAAAAATTAGTTGTTCTGGGCAAGATCTGGTGAATAGGGAGGAGGGTGGGGCATGGGGTCATGCCATTTATTGGTCAAAAACTGCTGAACACTCATTGTGGTGCAGGCTGGTGTGCTCATAAATCACCCAACATGAAATGGCCAAACCTGTTGAAAGAATCTCCAACAAAAAATTAACGGAAGCTGAACACAACCTCTCACAACAATGCTAGCTGCTACATTGATGCTGATGGGTTCCTAGAGTACTTACCTAGTAGGGGAAGCTTGTACTACAACGGGCCTGCCCTCCACACAAATATTCCATTCTGGGGGTGGTTCCACCTCCTTTTGTATGCATCCCATAGATGTTGAATGAATTCATGAATAAGACAGAGTAAATTTGGATGGAAGGACAACTCTTCATCTGTTATGTTTTGAACTGTATCACCCCAAATTCATATGTTGGAGCCTTAACTCCAATATCTCAGAATGTGACTATACTTGGAGATAGGACCTTTAAAGAAGGTAGTTAAGGTAAAATTAAGTCATCAGGGTCTTCCTTAACCCAATATGTCTTTATAAAAAGAGGAGATTGGGACACAGAGGACAAACACCATGTATGTGTACATACAGATGACCACATGAAGACACAGGTAGAAGATAAGATGGCCATCTACAAGCCAAGAAGAGAGACCTCAGGGGAAACCCACTGACACCTTGATCTTGGACTTCTACCCTCCAAAATTGTGATGAAATAGACTTCTGTCACTTGAGTCCCCCAGCCTGTGTTGCCTGTTATGACCATATGAGCTGATGACTACAATGCCCTGACAAGAGTCCAGCAAAACAGGGATGTCAGGACGCAGTCAGCATCTCACCAAGGACCCACAACCTGAGATTTAGGTGGACCTGATGTCAGGACTGTCAGGCCCTCCTGTCAGCTGGGCACCAGCTTTATGCCCTTTGTGTGTAGAAAGAGGCATTGGTGTGAACTGAGACCCCCATCCTTCCCCAGTCATCTCTGGGTGGGCACCCTCCACCCCCTGAGGCACTGGCTTTACCATTTGCTGCTCACTTTCATGTAGCTGATCTTATTTAATCCTTACAACAACACTTGAGGTCAGCATCTTGATCCATCCTGTGTAACAGGCAGAGAGGCAGCAGAGGTCCAAGCATGGATGCTGTGTTGTGAGGAGTCTAGGGACGGGCAGAGCCATGGTTAAACTCCATCATTCAACTGAGGCCTGACAGAGCACTTCATGGTCACTTCATGGGCTGCTCTGGGCTGTGTGTGGGCATCTCTCATGGAAGAGAGCCCTGGAATTGCTGTCACAGGCCCCTGAGCTTATCTCTTCTGGAGGGTGAGCCAGTTCTGCCTCTAAGCCCTCCATCTTCTTGCCCATGCTGGGCTCCATCCAGGGAGGGAAGAGTACCTTCTTTCTGGAAGTGGCTAGGTTCATGTGCCCCTGGGGATCGAGCTGGGGTCAGGATAGCAAAGTGAAGAAGAGTGAAACAGTAATGTGAATAAATTAGGCAGCCCGCATATGCTACTAAGGGGTCAGGGGCCTCCCCAGGGCACCTGTAATGTATCATAAGGGAGATGTGGGGAACATCTACAGAAAAGATCCAGTAGGGGGAACAGAAAGGAGGGCACTGCTGTGACCAGACCCAGCCCCTGACCCCCTCAAGCCCCTCCCGTGCTGCCCAGCTGAGGTCGGCCCCATCTCAAAACTGCATGTCTGTCTCCCTTCTACTGCGTTCTATGGAAAATGTCCTCCTTTTTGTGTGTCACAGTAGTTCTTGCTTCATTATTCAGAAAGTCTTTAAGCTGATGCTCAAACCTACTTAGCTGCATTAACATATTTAAATCATAATTAATTGAAAAATTAAAGTGAGGTGTGTAGTGGGAATCGTTTCTTTCAAATGAGCATCTATGTTTGTTGATGAAACTGAGCCATTTGCCCCTTTCCAGGAAGTCTTCAAAGCCCCAGCCAGACACATGTGGGCCCAGCACGTGTAAACCATGGGCTGCATCTCTTGGAGAAGGGCGGCTCTGCACCCCACATTCCCATGACCTAAAGGTGCAAGTTCTGGCCTGAAGGGTCCAGACTGGCCCAGCAGCAAGGACAGGCAGGTGAAGGAGCCTCAGGAGAGGCAAGAATCTTACAGCCACCAGATATCCTGGGGGATATCTTGGGAGGCTCATTGAATTGCAGTCAGTAATCATACTTCAGCCCTGGAGAGGCTGGACCCTGGCAGCTGTGAATTCTCCAGGGTTCTGGTTACCAAGATGTGCCCTTTTTAGTGCAGGACGTTGAATCTGGTAGCCCTGGGACAAGGGCCACCCAGCTTTCCTGTTTGCAATGAAGCTTTAACCTAAACAGATAAGCACCAGCAACAATGGCAATAATTGGGGGCATCCATTGAGGGCACCCCATCCTGTTTCTCAGATAAAGAGCTAAAGGTATGAGCCCATTGACTCCCCTCAATGGCCTCAATCAGAGGCATGTGAATCTGAGGCTCTGAGAGGTCACCAGCCAGTAAAGTGAGAGCGCTGGGATTTAAACCCAGGAAGGTAGCTCCAGAACTGATTTTTGTTGCACTGCCTCCCACAAAGACAATCCT
>NW_007229066.1:0-3729 GCF_000164805.1 Carlito syrichta | reverse complement strand
CCTGTATTGACAAACAGAGCTCTTTCTGCTCCCCTTACTTAATTAGGACACTAAAAGACTGCCAGGCACTAAATGTAATGGCCAAGTAAGTAAATTTTCCCTGTTAAACTGTACATTTATCATAGTTGCCTTTGTAAATCCACAGTGACTGGCAAAGTCTAAAGGAACTCTTCAATTTATAACTGGAAGACAGAAGTCAGATAAATGAACCAGTGATGCCTGATGACATCAAAGCATCATTATAGACTTGTCAGCACCAGGCACGACTGACCCTCTGAGGGCTAGTGCTCTGTCCTGCTTCCTGGGAATGCCCAGATGTGAGGGGCTTCTTGTAGTTATTGCTGATCTATCTGTCTGCTCACTGTGTCCTTCTGGGTGAGCAGGATCCTTCATTCTCTTAAGCACAATGTAGTTTTCCATAGTATGTATAGCAGTTGGCGTAGTCTATACATGTGTTGTTATTTACTTGTCTTTCTTTCTTCACAAATTCAATGGGAGTAAAATTGTTTTGCCATATCCACTGTCATATTGTATCCCCATCTTTATTTTTTTTTATTTTTTATTTTTTTATGAGTTGCCCAGACTGGAATGCAGTGGCTGCTCTCGGCCACCGCAACCTCGAGCTGCTGGGCTCCAGTGATCCTTCCGCCTCAACCTTCCAAGTAGCTGGAACTACAGGTGTGTAGTTCCACGGTCGGCTAATTTTTTTGATTTATTGTAGAGATGAGGTCTCGCCAAGTTGCCCAGGCGGGTCTCGAAACCACGGGCTCAGGCAATCCACTCACCTCAGCCTCCCAAGGCATGGAATTACAGGCTGAGTCACCGAGCCCGGTGTATCTCCATCTTTAGACCACTATCTGGTATATGGGGGTGGGGAACCAAACACCCATAATTTATTTATAAAATACTGTGTATTTACTCTTACATGTTTAAAAATTCAGTCACCTTCAAAGTACCCTCCATTTGGGGTGCTATACCTATGGAGATGCTTTTTCCACTGCTCAGAACAGTTTTTGAACTCATCAATTTTCATGCCTTTTAGTGCTTTGGATATGTTTTGTTCCACCTCTTCCATGGGTAAAACATTTCCCTTTGAGGGATTTTTTTCATCTAGGAAAACAAACCAAAAATTAGTTGTTCTGGGCAAGATCTGGTGAATAGGGAGGAGGGTGGGGCATGGGGTCATGCCATTTATTGGTCAAAAACTGCTGAACACTCATTGTGGTGCAGGCTGGTGTGCTCATAAATCACCCAACATGAAATGGCCAAACCTGTTGAAAGAATCTCCAACAAAAAATTAACGGAAGCTGAACACAACCTCTCACAACAATGCTAGCTGCTACATTGATGCTGATGGGTTCCTAGAGTACTTACCTAGTAGGGGAAGCTTGTACTACAACGGGCCTGCCCTCCACACAAATATTCCATTCTGGGGGTGGTTCCACCTCCTTTTGTATGCATCCCATAGATGTTGAATGAATTCATGAATAAGACAGAGTAAATTTGGATGGAAGGACAACTCTTCATCTGTTATGTTTTGAACTGTATCACCCCAAATTCATATGTTGGAGCCTTAACTCCAATATCTCAGAATGTGACTATACTTGGAGATAGGACCTTTAAAGAAGGTAGTTAAGGTAAAATTAAGTCATCAGGGTCTTCCTTAACCCAATATGTCTTTATAAAAAGAGGAGATTGGGACACAGAGGACAAACACCATGTATGTGTACATACAGATGACCACATGAAGACACAGGTAGAAGATAAGATGGCCATCTACAAGCCAAGAAGAGAGACCTCAGGGGAAACCCACTGACACCTTGATCTTGGACTTCTACCCTCCAAAATTGTGATGAAATAGACTTCTGTCACTTGAGTCCCCCAGCCTGTGTTGCCTGTTATGACCATATGAGCTGATGACTACAATGCCCTGACAAGAGTCCAGCAAAACAGGGATGTCAGGACGCAGTCAGCATCTCACCAAGGACCCACAACCTGAGATTTAGGTGGACCTGATGTCAGGACTGTCAGGCCCTCCTGTCAGCTGGGCACCAGCTTTATGCCCTTTGTGTGTAGAAAGAGGCATTGGTGTGAACTGAGACCCCCATCCTTCCCCAGTCATCTCTGGGTGGGCACCCTCCACCCCCTGAGGCACTGGCTTTACCATTTGCTGCTCACTTTCATGTAGCTGATCTTATTTAATCCTTACAACAACACTTGAGGTCAGCATCTTGATCCATCCTGTGTAACAGGCAGAGAGGCAGCAGAGGTCCAAGCATGGATGCTGTGTTGTGAGGAGTCTAGGGACGGGCAGAGCCATGGTTAAACTCCATCATTCAACTGAGGCCTGACAGAGCACTTCATGGTCACTTCATGGGCTGCTCTGGGCTGTGTGTGGGCATCTCTCATGGAAGAGAGCCCTGGAATTGCTGTCACAGGCCCCTGAGCTTATCTCTTCTGGAGGGTGAGCCAGTTCTGCCTCTAAGCCCTCCATCTTCTTGCCCATGCTGGGCTCCATCCAGGGAGGGAAGAGTACCTTCTTTCTGGAAGTGGCTAGGTTCATGTGCCCCTGGGGATCGAGCTGGGGTCAGGATAGCAAAGTGAAGAAGAGTTGAAACAGTAATGTGAATAAATTAGGCAGCCCGCATATGCTACTAAGGGGTCAGGGGCCTCCCCAGGGCACCTGTAATGTATCATAAGGGAGATGTGGGGAACATCTACAGAAAAAATCCAGTAGGGGGAACGGAAAGGAGGGCACTGCTGTGACCAGACCCAGCCCCTGACCCCCTCAAGCCCCTCCCGTGCTGCCCAGCTGAGGTCGGCCCCATCTCAAAACTGCATGTCTGTCTCCCTTCTACTGCGTTCTATGGAAAATGTCCTCCTTTTTGTGTGTCACAGTAGTTCTTGCTTCATTATTCAGAAAGTCTTTAAGCTGATGCTCAAACCTACTTAGCTGCATTAACATATTTAAATCACAATTAATTGAAAAATTAAAGTGAGGTGTGTAGTGGGAATCGTTTCTTTCAAATGAGCATCTATGTTTGTTGATGAAACTGAGCCATTTGCCCCTTTCCAGGAAGTCTTCAAAGCCCCAGCCAGACACATGTGGGCCCAGCACGTGTAAACCATGGGCTGCATCTCTTGGAGAAGGGCGGCTCTGCACCCCACATTCCCATGACCTAAAGGTGCAAGTTCTGGCCTGAAGGGTCCAGACTGGCCCAGCAGCAAGGACAGGCAGGTGAAGGAGCCTCAGGAGAGGCAAGAATCTTACAGCCACCAGATATCCTGGGGGATATCTTGGGAGGCTCATTGAATTGCAGTCAGTAATCATACTTCAGCCCTGGAGAGGCTGGGCCCTGGCAGCTGTGAATTCTCCAGGGTTCTGGTTACCAAGATGTGCCCTTTTTAGTGCAGGACGTTGAATCTGGTAGCCCTGGGACAAGGGCCACCCAGCTTTCCTGTTTGCAATGAAGCTTTAACCTAAACAGATAAGCACCAGCAACAATGGCAATAATTGGGGGCATCCATTGAGGGCACCCCATCCTGTTTCTCAGATAAAGAGCTAAAGGTATGAGCCCATTGACTCCCCTCAATGGCCTCAATCAGAGGCATGTGAATCTGAGGCTCTGAGAGGTCACCAGCCAGTAAAGTGAGAGCGCTGGGATTTAAACCCAGGAAGGTAGCTCCAGAACTGATTTTTGTTGCACTGCCTCCCACAAAGACAATCCT
>NW_007229065.1:0-683 GCF_000164805.1 Carlito syrichta | reverse complement strand
TGACAAACAGAGCTCTTTCTGCTCCCTTACTTAATTAGGATACTAAAAGACTGCCAGGCACTAAATGTAATGGACCAAGTAAGTAAATTTTCCCTGTTAAACTGTACATTTATCATAGTTGCCTTTGTAAATCCACAGTGACTGGCAAAGTCTAAAGGAACTCTTCAATTTATAACTGGAAGACAGAAGTCAGATAAATGAACCAGTGATGCCTGATGACATCAAAGCATCATTATAGACTTGTCAGCACCAGGCACGACTGACCCTCTGAGGGCTGGTGCTCTGTCCTGCTTCCTGGGAATGCCCAGATGTGAGGGGCTTCTTGTAGTTATTGCTGATCTATCTGTCTGCTCACTGTGTCCTTCTGGGTGAGCAGGATCCTTCATTCTCTTAAGCACAATGTAGTTTTCCATAGTATGTATAGCAGTTGCCGTAGTCTATACATGTGTTGTTTATTTACTTGTCTTTCTTTCTTCACAAATTCAATGGGAGTAAAATTGTTTTGCCATATCCACTGTCATATTGTATCCCCATCTTTATTTTTTTTTATTTTTTATTTTTTTATGAGTTGCCCAGACTGGAATGCAGTGGCTGCTCCCGGCCACCGCAACCTCGACCTGCTGGGCTCCAGTGATCCTTCCGACTCAACCTTCCAAGTAGCTGGAACTACAGGTGTGTAGTTG
>NW_007229064.1:0-5650 GCF_000164805.1 Carlito syrichta | reverse complement strand
ATACTTCAAATAGTGTCATCTACTATAAACCCACAGTCAGCATATTGCTAATGGACAGAAACTGGAAAGTTTTCCCCTGAAACCCAGGACAAGACAAGGATTCCCACTCTCACATCTCCTATAAAAATTGTGTTGGAAGTCCAAGTAATGGCAATTAGATAAGAAAAGGAAATCAAGGGCATCTATATAGGAAAAGAAGAAGGTGAGTTATCCCTCTTGTTGATGGTATGATCTTATTCCTTGAAAATTCAAGAGAATCTGTTAAAAACCTCCTTCCACCGATAAAGGACTTTGGCAAGTCGAGGTGCTAAATACATGTGCAAAAGACAGGTACATTCTTATACACCAACAACAAACAGGCAACGAACCAAATAAAAAGCATAATCCCATTCACAATAGCCACAAACAAAAATGAAATACCTTGGCATTTTCCCAGCCAGAGAAGTGAAAAACCTTTACAATGAAACCTACAAAACACTGCTTGAAGAAATCCAAGAAGATGCAACTAAATGAAAAAGTATTTCATGCTCATGAATAGGAAGAATAAACATTGTTAAGATGTACATCCTACCAAAGGAAATCTACAGATTCAATGGAATACCCATTAAATTACCAGCATCATTCTTTTCAGACCTGGAAATAACAATACAGAAATTCATATGGAAACATAAACAACAGCAAATAGCAAAATCAATCCTTAGAAAAAGAAACAAAGTGGGAGATAGCACACTTCCAGACTTTAAAAATTATTGTAAGGCTACAATAATCAAAACAGCCTGGTATTGGTACATGAACAGGCATATGAACTAAGGGAACAGAATTGAGATTTTGGGAGCAAAACCTCAATTTCTTAGCCAACTCATCTTTGACAAAGTCTCCTCTAACAACCACGGGGAGAGGAGAACCTATTTAGTAAATGATGCTGGGAAAACTGGTTGATCACATACAAATTGAAACAGGATCCCTACCTATCACTATTCACAAAGGACAGCACTAAATGGATTAAAGATTTAAATATAAAAATCAAACTATAAGAATCTTAGAAAATGCAGGAGATACCCTTACAGAAATGGGAGTAGGCAACCAATTCCAGCTGTCCATGTCATAAAAGATAACATAGATAAGTGGGACCTCATTAAACTGAAAAGCTGCTGCAAAACACAAGAAACTATCAAGAGAGCAGGGAGACAACCCACACAATGAGTAAATCTATTTGTCAACTATAAGACAAAGGCCAAACATCCAGGACCTACAAGGAACTCAAACATGGAAAGGAAACAAAAACCACATTAAAAAGTGGACAAAAGACAAGAATAGACACTTCTCAAAAGAATATATCCAGGCAGCCAACAGACACATGGAAAAGTGCTCAGCCTCACTAATCATCAGAGAAATGCAAGTCAAAATCACATTTAGATACCACCTAACTCCAGTAAGAATGATCATCAGTAATAAAACAACAGATGCTAGCAAGGATGCAGAGAAAAAGGAACACTTCTGCACTGTTGGTGGTAATGCAAACTAGTGCAACCTCTCTGGAAAACAGTGTCTAGTTTAAAAGAACTAGACATTGACCTTCCATATGAACCAGAATTCCCCCTCTGGGAATACACCCAGAGGAATTCAAATCATTCTACAAAAAAGATACCTGCACAAGCAAAAACATGGCGCCAGCTTACTGCCTATTGAAACAGGATTGGATAAAAAAAATGTGGTATATATACACAATGGAATATAATGCAGTCATAAAGAAGGATGAACAAATGAACTTTGTAGCAACTTGGATGGATTTAGAGTTTATCATACTCAGTGGTTTATCATAGAAACAAAGAACAGAGTACTACATGTTCTCACTCATAAGCGGACTCGGAACATTTACCATGTTCAGAATGCTGCCAAGATAGGGGAAGACACAACATCAATAAGGATACCTGATTTCAAACCAAGCAAAGTGGGAACCAAAGGAAGGCCCAAACTTCACCTGTGCAATGACCACTTGTATACATAATTCTGAATTGTATCCCTTGTCATTAAAATAAAATTTTAAAACAGAAAGAAAGCAAAAAATAAAGTAAAACTAAACAAAGCAAACAACAACAGATGTTGGCGAGGATACAGAGAAAAGGGAATGCTTCTATGCTACTGGTGGGAATGCAAACAGGTGTAACCTCTAATGAAAACAGTGTGGTGATTTCTAAAAGAACTAGACATTGCCTTTCCGTATGACCCAGCAATCCCTCTACTGGGAATATACCTGGGGGAACTCAAAGCATTCTACACACACACAAAAAAAAGTTTCCTGAACATGCATGGTTTATTGCAGCACTATTCACAATAGCAAAAACATGGAATAAACAATGTGCCCATTGAAACCGTACTGAATTTTTAAAATATGGTATATATACACAATGGAATATTACACAGTCATAAAGAAAGACAAACATATGGACTTGTAGCAACTTGGATGGATTTAGAGTCAGTAATACTCAGTGATCTAACACTGAAACCAAGAATAGAGTACCATATGTACTCACTCACAAGTGGATCCTAAACTTTTGCCATAATACTGTAAGAAAGAGATTGGCAAATGCAAGGTACTGCCAGAGGTGGTGGGGAAACACAACATCGATAAACATTCCTGATCTTAAATCAGGCAAAGTGGGGACCAAAGGAAGGTCTTAACTTTACCTGCAAAATGTCCATTTGTATGTCTAATCCTGAGCTGTACCCACATCTTTAAAATAATATACATATAAAATAAAAATTAAAAAAATTAAAAAGATTTGGGGAGAATTCCATCATTCTTGATTGCTTGGAATATGTTCAGGGTTGGCATCAGTTCCTCCTCGTGTGTTGTGTAAAATTCAACTGGGAAGCCATCTGGTCCTAAGCTTTTTGATGAGGAGGCCTCTTATGACTGAATCTATTCCTGGGTGTAATTGGTCAGTGTAGGTTTTTAATTTCTTCTTGTTTCAACTTTGGGAGGTTATGTGATGTCAAAAAGTCATCCACATTTCTTTTATTTTCTAGTTATTTGCATATGTGTTCCTAGTAATTTCTGATAATCTTTTTAATTTCTTCATGGTAAATTGTAACTGCATTTTTCTTTTCCAATTCTGTTTATTTGAACTTTCTCTCACTTTTTTTCTTTTAGTCAATTTGTCCATGGGTCAAAAAAAAATCTTTTTCTTTCAAAAACAAGTTTTTTGGCTTGTTGATCCTTTCTATGATATTTTTGTCTTCTATATCCTGCAATTGTTACTTTATCTTTGTGGTCTGGATTTTTCTACTGAATTTTGGATTTAAATGATCTTGCCTTTCCGATTCACTTTGGTGTGACATGAAGCTATTTACTTGTGATCTATTTTCTTGATGTGTAATATTATGAATTTTCCTTTAACACTGCTTTCATGGCAACCCAGAGACTCTTATAAGATGTGTCTACGTTTTGTTTGTTTTCAGGGATATTTTTATTTCTGTCTTGGTTTCTGTGCTTACCCAGAAGTCATTTAGCAGCATGTTGCTTAGTGTCCATATCTTTGTGTGATTTTAGGGGAATCTTGTTGGTGGCAATATTTATTTTTATTTCACTGTGATCTAAGAAGATGTGTGGTATAATTTTGATCTCTTAAGTTTGTTCACACGAGTTATGTCTGAGAATGTGATTTATCTTGCACTATGTTTCACATGCTTATGAGTAGAATGTATACTCTGTAGATGTTGGGTGGAGTGTTCTATAGATATCTATTAAATCCATTTGATCAAGCATTGCAATAAGCTTTTAGATCTCCTTGTTGGTTTTTCTGCCTTGATAATCTTTCTAGAGCTCTTAGTGGGTATTTAGTTCTCCAACTATGATTGTGTGAATGTCAATGTCCTCTTAGTTTACTTAGTAGTAGTTTTATAAAACCTGGTGATCCTTGAATGCATATATGTTTAAGATAAATATTTCTTGCTGGTGGATTGGGTGTTATATCATGTATTTTGATTGATTTATCTTCTGTTGTCCACCACGGTGTAATGAACTGTATACACATTTTAAAAGATATTATCTATGTATTACTTTTCAAAATTTTATTAAATTACAGTAACATTTTATAGTATGACATTCGCTTGACCATACTTTTGCCATTTTCTTTGACTATCCTGCCTATCACATGGTGGCGCTAACATTCATTTGATTAACACCTGTTGAGTAAACATAATCTAAAATGTGTACACATTTTTGGCACCTCCGGATGCATATATGTATGTTTATAGTATATCAAAATCTGTATTCTTCTCTATAAACTTATACAAGTGAAATTATTGAACCAACAACAAAAATTGGTATTCTGATAAAAAAATTCCAAACTATACCAAAAAGAGATGTATTTTCTACATTAATTTTCAACCTTGAATTGCTAAATACATTATTTTTATATTTATTAAATATTTACATTCATTCTATCATGAATTTGCTATTATGTTCTTTGACCGTGTTTGTTGCATTTTAATGTGTAAAACACCCTTTTATGAAATATGACCAATAAGACTTTGTAACATGTGACAGATATCTTTTCATTTCAATTCTTTGTTATATATGCACATATTTAATTGACTAATTAGTAAAGTAAACATTACTTTATGCTTTAAAAACTTATCTCTATGTGTAAGAATAGTGTTTAAATAAACATCAATAGCAGCCAGAAGATAATATTGTTCAAAGTCTGTACAAGTACATTTCAAATCAAGAAAAACTCATAGTTAAGGACTTGATGGGGATTTTTGTCCTTGTTATCTCTTTTACCAAGTTCTGGCTTTTCAGGATCAGAGATACATTGACATCTCTTGTCAGACTGACTTGCTGTTTGTAAAGTCTAGCCTTTTCATAATAATTTTACATAAATAGTGGCCTCTTTTTAACATTTTAAAAATTTGCTTGGGAAATTTACTTGGCAACCATCAGTCAAGTTTACTGCCATTTCAAATGTGTTTCTGTGGATCATAATCTATTTTTTCCATAGTTATTGTGTCAATGTTAATGTATTATCTAAATCAGAACACTTTTGAAAGTGAGAATAGATACAATTAGGAAAAACAGGTATGAGTTTGATATTTCCTTTTAAATGGGACATATCATCTAACCATATGTGTTCCAAAAAGTTTGATAGTACCAAGAAATACAGCATTGGGAAGATTGAAGTTTAAGATTTTGTTCTCGCTCTCCTTGGCCTCCAAAAACAAGAGTCCATCAAGGAAGACATGAAAAGTAATCACTGAAATTCAGGTTTTGTGAATGTAACCAAGAAGCCTGACTGCACACAAGGTCAATGATGGCACTCAGGAGAAAAGAGTTACACAGAAATATTATTTAGGGAAGACCTTAAACTCTTTACCATTGTTATATGCACTCTTTCTGTTTAAGTCATAAATTTATTTGATCAGAAATATGCCTTCTTTCTTTTCCAAAACCTTCACTTCAGTCTCTAAAACCAATGTGTAATGCACTGCACCTTACAGAAAGACATTCTTGAAGGTTACTCCTCTCTCTCTCCCAGTCCATAGTCTGAGTGAAATTCCTCTTAGATGGGTACCTAGCCCACTTATACATTCCCACATACATTTCACTGACATTATTATACTTTTTAACTGTGCTTTATCATTTTAT
>NW_007229063.1:0-5438 GCF_000164805.1 Carlito syrichta | reverse complement strand
CCCCTCTTGTTGATGGTATGATCTTATTCCTTGAAAATTCAAGAGAATCTGTTAAAAACCTCCTTCCACCGATAAAGGACTTTGGCAAGTCGAGGTGCTAAATACATGTGCAAAAGACAGGTACATTCTTATACACCAACAACAAACAGGCAATGAACCAAATAAAAAGCATAATCCCATTCACAATAGCCACAAACAAAAATGAAATACCTTGGCATTTTCCCAGCCAGAGAAGTGAAAAACCTTTACAATGAAACCTACAAAACACTGCTTGAAGAAATCCAAGAAGATGCAACTAAATGAAAAAGTATTTCATGCTCATGAATAGGAAGAATAAACATTGTTAAGATGTACATCCTACCAAAGGAAATCTACAGATTCAATGGAATGCCCATTAAATTACCAGCATCATTCTTTTCAGACCTGGAAATAACAATACAGAAATTCATATGGAAACATAAACAACAGCAAATAGCAAAATCAATCCTTAGAAAAAGAAACAAAGTGGGAGATAGCACACTTCCAGACTTTAAAAATTATTGTAAGGCTACAATAATCAAAACAGCCTGGTATTGGTACATGAACAGGCATATGAACTAAGGGAACAGAATTGAGATTTTGGGAGCAAAACCTCAATTTCTTAGCCAACTCATCTTTGACAAAGTCTCCTCTAACAACCACTGGGGAGAGGAGAACCTATTTAGTAAATGATGCTGGGAAAACTGGTTGATCACATACAAATTGAAACAGGATCCCTACCTATCACTATTCACAAAGGACAGCACTAAATGGATTAAAGATTTAAATATAAAAATCAAACTATAAGAATCTTAGAAAATGCAGGAGATACCCTTACAGAAATGGGAGTAGGCAACCAATTCCAGCTGTCCATGTCATAAAAGATAACATAGATAAGTGGGACCTCATTAAACTGAAAAGCTGCTGCAAAACACAAGAAACTATCAAGAGAGCAGGGAGACAACCCACACAATGAGTAAATCTATTTGTCAACTATAAGACAAAGGCCAAACATCCAGGACCTACAAGGAACTCAAACATGGAAAGGAAACAAAAACCACATTAAAAAGTGGACAAAAGACAAGAATAGACACTTCTCAAAAGAATATATCCAGGCAGCCAACAGACACATGGAAAAGTGCTCAGCCTCACTAATCATCAGAGAAATGCAAGTCAAAATCACATTTAGATACCACCTAACTCCAGTAAGAATGATCATCAGTAATAAAACAACAGATGCTAGCAAGGATGCAGAGAAAAAGGAACACTTCTGCACTGTTGGTGGTAATGCAAACTAGTGCAACCTCTCTGGAAAACAGTGTCTAGTTTAAAAGAACTAGACATTGACCTTCCATATGAACCAGAATTCCCCCTCTGGGAATACACCCAGAGGAATTCAAATCATTCTACAAAAAAGATACCTGCACAAGCAAAAACATGGCGCCAGCTTACTGCCTATTGAAACAGGATTGGATAAAAAAAATGTGGTATATATACACAATGGAATATAATGCAGTCATAAAGAAGGATGAACAAATGAACTTTGTAGCAACTTGGATGGATTTAGAGTTTATCATACTCAGTGGTTTATCATAGAAACAAAGAACAGAGTACTACATGTTCTCACTCATAAGCGGACTCGGAACATTTACCATGTTCAGAATGCTGCCAAGATAGGGGAAGACACAACATCAATAAGGATACCTGATTTCAAACCAAGCAAAGTGGGAACCAAAGGAAGGCCCAAACTTCACCTGTGCAATGACCACTTGTATACATAATTCTGAATTGTATCCCTTGTCATTAAAATAAAATTTTAAAACAGAAAGAAAGCAAAAAATAAAGTAAAACTAAACAAAGCAAACAACAACAGATGTTGGCGAGGATACAGAGAAAAGGGAATGCTTCTATGCTACTGGTGGGAATGCAAACAGGTGTAACCTCTAATGAAAACAGTGTGGTGATTTCTAAAAGAACTAGACATTGCCTTTCCGTATGACCCAGCAATCCCTCTACTGGGAATATACCTGGGGGAACTCAAAGCATTCTACACACACACAAAAAAAAGTTTCCTGAACATGCATGGTTTATTGCAGCACTATTCACAATAGCAAAAACATGGAATAAACAATGTGCCCATTGAAACCGTACTGAAATTTAAAATATGGTATATATACACAATGGAATATTACACAGTCATAAAGAAAGACAAACATATGGACTTTGTAGCAACTTGGATGGATTTAGAGTCAGTAATACTCAGTGATCTAACACTGAAACCAAGAATAGAGTACCATATGCACTCACTCACATGTGGATCCTAAACTTTTGCCATAATACTGTAAGAAAGAGATTGGCAAAAGCAAGGTACTGCCAGAGGTGGTGGGGAAACACATCGATAAACATTCCTGATCTTAAATCAGGCAAAGTGGGGACCAAAGGGAGGTCTTAACTTTACCTGCAAAATGTCCATTTGTATGTCTAATCCTGAGCTGTACCCCACATCTTTAAAATAATATACATATAAAATAAAAATTAAAAAAATTAAAAAGATTTGGGGAGAATTCCATCATTCTTGATTGCTTGGAATATGTTCAGGGTTGGCATCAGTTCCTCCTCGTGTGTTGTGTAAAATTCAACTGGGAAGCCATCTGGTCCTAAGCTTTTTGATGAGGAGGCCTCTTATGACTGAATCTATTCCTGGGTGTAATTGGTCAGTGTAGGTTTTTAATTTCTTCTTGTTTCAACTTTGGGAGGTTATGTGATGTCAAAAAGTCATCCACATTTCTTTTATTTTCTAGTTATTTGCATATGTGTCCTAGTAATTTCTGATAATCTTTTTAATTTCTTCATGGTAAATTGTAACTGCATTTTTCTTTTCCAATTCTGTTTATTTGAACTTTCTCTCACTTTTTTTCTTTTAGTCAATTTGTCCATGGGTCAAAAAAAAATCTTTTTCTTTCAAAAACAAGTTTTTTGGCTTGTTGATCCTTTCTATGATATTTTTGTCTTCTATATCCTGCAATTGTTACTTTATCTTTGTGGTCTGGATTTTTCTACTGAATTTTGGATTTAAATGATCTTGCCTTTCCGATTCACTTTGGTGTGACATGAAGCTATTTACTTGTGATCTATTTTCTTGATGTGTAATATTATGAATTTTCCTTTAACACTGCTTTCATGGCAACCCAGAGACTCTTATAAGATGTGTCTACGTTTTGTTTGTTTTCAGGGATATTTTTATTTCTGTCTTGGTTTCTGTGCTTACCCAGAAGTCATTTAGCAGCATGTTGCTTAGTGTCCATATCTTTGTGTGATTTTAGGGGAATCTTGTTGGTGGCAATATTTATTTTTATTTCACTGTGATCTAAGAAGATGTGTGGTATAATTTTGATCTCTTAAGTTTGTTCACACGAGTTATGTCTGAGAATGTGATTTATCTTGCACTATGTTTCACATGCTTATGAGTAGAATGTATACTCTGTAGATGTTGGGTGGAGTGTTCTATAGATATCTATTAAATCCATTTGATCAAGCATTGCAATAAGCTTTTAGATCTCCTTGTTGGTTTTTCTGCCTTGATAATCTTTCTAGAGCTCTTAGTGGGTATTTAGTTCTCCAACTATGATTGTGTGAATGTCAATGTCCTCTTAGTTTACTTAGTAGTGGTTTTATAAAACCTGGTGATCCTTGAATGCATATATGTTTAAGATAAATATTTCTTGCTGGTGGATTGGGTGTTATATCATGTATTTTGATTGATTTATCTTCTGTTGTCCACCACGGTGTAATGAACTGTATACACATTTTAAAAGATATTATCTATGTATTACTTTTCAAAATTTTATTAAATTACAGTAACATTTTATAGTATGACATTCGCTTGACCATACTTTTGCCATTTTCTTTGACTATCCTGCCTATCACATGGTGGCGCTAACATTCATTTGATTAACACCTGTTGAGTAAACATAATCTAAAATGTGTACACATTTTTGGCACCTCCGGATGCATATATGTATGTTTATAGTATATCAAAATCTGTATTCTTCTCTATAAACTTATACAAGTGAAATTATTGAACCAACAACAAAAATTGGTATTCTGATAAAAAAATTCCAAACTATACCAAAAAGAGATGTATTTTCTACATTAATTTTCAACCTTGAATTGCTAAATACATTATTTTTATATTTATTAAATATTTACATTCATTCTATCATGAATTTGCTATTATGTTCTTTGACCGTGTTTGTTGCATTTTAATGTGTAAAACACCCTTTTATGAAATATGACCAATAAGACTTTGTAACATGTGACAGATATCTTTTCATTTCAATTCTTTGTTATATATGCACATATTTAATTGACTAATTAGTAAAGTAAACATTACTTTATGCTTTAAAAACTTATCTCTATGTGTAAGAATAGTGTTTAAATAAACATCAATAGCAGCCAGAAGATAATATTGTTCAAAGTCTGTACAAGTACATTTCAAATCAAGAAAAACTCATAGTTAAGGACTTGATGGGGATTTTTGTCCTTGTTATCTCTTTTACCAAGTTCTGGCTTTTCAGGATCAGAGATACATTGACATCTCTTGTCAGACTGACTTGCTGTTTGTAAAGTCTAGCCTTTTCATAATAATTTTACATAAATAGTGGCCTCTTTTTAACATTTTAAAAATTTGCTTGGGAAATTTACTTGGCAACCATCAGTCAAGTTTACTGCCATTTCAAATGTGTTTCTGTGGATCATAATCTATTTTTTCCATAGTTATTGTGTCAATGTTAATGTATTATCTAAATCAGAACACTTTTGAAAGTGAGAATAGATACAATTAGGAAAAACAGGTATGAGTTTGATATTTCCTTTTAAATGGGACATATCATCTAACCATATGTGTTCCAAAAAGTTTGATAGTACCAAGAAATACAGCATTGGGAAGATTGAAGTTTAAGATTTTGTTCTCGCTCTCCTTGGCCTCCAAAAACAAGAGTCCATCAAGGAAGACATGAAAAGTAATCACTGAAATTCAGGTTTTGTGAATGTAACCAAGAAGCCTGACTGCACACAAGGTCAATGATGGCACTCAGGAGAAAAGAGTTACACAGAAATATTATTTAGGGAAGACCTTAAACTCTTTACCATTGTTATATGCACTCTTTCTGTTTAAGTCATAAATTTATTTGATCAGAAATATGCCTTCTTTCTTTTCCAAAACCTTCACTTCAGTCTCTAAAACCAATGTGTAATGCACTGCACCTTACAGAAAGACATTCTTGAAGGTTACTCCTCTCTCTCTCCCAGTCCATAGTCTGAGTGAAATTCCTCTTAGATGGGTACCTAGCCCACTTATACATTCCCACATACATTTCACTGACATTATTATACTTTTTAACTGTGCTTTATCATTTTAT
>NW_007229062.1:0-714 GCF_000164805.1 Carlito syrichta | reverse complement strand
CTTTGGCAAGTCGGGGTGCAAAATACATGTGCAAAAGACAGGTACATCTTATACACCAACAACAAACAGGCAACGAACCAAATAAAAAGCATAATCCCATTCACAATAGCCACAAACAAAAATGAAATACCTTGGCATTTTCCCAGCCAGAGAAGTGAAAAACCTTTACAATGAAACCTACAAAACACTGCTTGAAGAAATCCAAGAAGATGCAACTAAATGAAAAAGTATTTCATGCTCATGAATAGGAAGAATAAACATTGTTAAGATGTACATCCTACCAAAGGAAATCTACAGATTCAATGGAATACCCATTAAATTACCAGCATCATTCTTTTCAGACCTGGAAATAACAATACAGAAATTCATATGGAAACATAAACAACAGCAAATAGCAAAATCAATCCTTAGAAAAAGAAACAAAGTGGGAGATAGCACACTTCCAGACTTTAAAAATTATTGTAAGGCTACAATAATCAAAACAGCCTGGTATTGGTACATGAACAGGCATATGAACTAAGGGAACAGAATTGAGATTTTGGGAGCAAAACCTCAATTTCTTAGCCAACTCATCTTTGACAAAGTCTCCTCTAACAACCACTGGGGAGAGGAGAACCTATTTAGTAAATGATGCTGGGAAAACTGGTTGATCACATACAAATTGAAACAGGATCCCTACCTATCACTATTCACAAAGGACAGCACTAAATGGAT
>NW_007229061.1:0-5341 GCF_000164805.1 Carlito syrichta | reverse complement strand
GCTAAATACATGTGCAAAAGACAGGTACATTCTTAAACACCAACAACAAACAGGCAACGAACCAAATAAAAAGCATAATCCCATTCACAATAGCCACAAACAAAAATGAAATACCTTGGCATTTTCCCAGCCAGAGAAGTGAAAAACCTTTACAATGAAACCTACAAAACACTGCTTGAAGAAATCCAAGAAGATGCAACTAAATGAAAAAGTATTTCATGCTCATGAATAGGAAGAATAAACATTGTTAAGATGTACATCCTACCAAAGGAAATCTACAGATTCAATGGAATACCCATTAAATTACCAGCATCATTCTTTTCAGACCTGGAAATAACAATACAGAAATTCATATGGAAACATAAACCACAGCAAATAGCAAAATCAATCCTTAGAAAAAGAAACAAAGTGGGAGATAGCACACTTCCAGACTTTAAAAATTATTGTAAGGCTACAATAATCAAAACAGCCTGGTATTGGTACATGAACAGGCATATGAACTAAGGGAACAGAATTGAGATTTTGGGAGCAAAACCTCAATTTCTTAGCCAACTCATCTTTGACAAAGTCTCCTCTAACAACCACTGGGGAGAGGAGAACCTATTTAGTAAATGATGCTGGGAAAACTGGTTGATCACATACAAATTGAAACAGGATCCCTACCTATCACTATTCACAAAGGACAGCACTAAATGGATTAAAGATTTAAATATAAAAATCAAACTATAGAATCTTAGAAATGCAGGAGATACCCTTACAGAAATGGGAGTAGGCACCATTCCAGCTGTCCATGTCATAAAGATACATAGATAGTGGGACCTCATTAAACTGAAAAGCTGCTGCAAAACACAAGAAACTATCAAGAGAGCAGGGAGACAACCCACACAATGAGTAAATCTATTTGTCAACTATAAGACAAAGGCCAAACATCCAGGACCTACAAGGAACTCAAACATGGAAAGGAAACAAAAACCACATTAAAAAGTGGACAAAAGACAAGAATAGACACTTCTCAAAAGAATATATCCAGGCAGCCAACAGACACATGGAAAAGTGCTCAGCCTCACTAATCATCAGAGAAATGCAAGTCAAAATCACATTTAGATACCACCTAACTCCAGTAAGAATGATCATCAGTAATAAAACAACAGATGCTAGCAAGGATGCAGAGAAAAAGGAACACTTCTGCACTGTTGGTGGTAATGCAAACTAGTGCAACCTCTCTGGAAAACAGTGTCTAGTTTAAAAGAACTAGACATTGACCTTCCATATGAACCAGAATTCCCCCTCTGGGAATACACCCAGAGGAATTCAAATCATTCTACAAAAAAGATACCTGCACAAGCAAAAACATGGCGCCAGCTTACTGCCTATTGAAACAGGATTGGATAAAAAAAATGTGGTATATATACACAATGGAATATAATGCAGTCATAAAGAAGGATGAACAAATGAACTTTGTAGCAACTTGGATGGATTTAGAGTTTATCATACTCAGTGGTTTATCATAGAAACAAAGAACAGAGTACTACATGTTCTCACTCATAAGCGGACTCGGAACATTTACCATGTTCAGAATGCTGCCAAGATAGGGGAAGACACAACATCAATAAGGATACCTGATTTCAAACCAAGCAAAGTGGGAACCAAAGGAAGGCCCAAACTTCACCTGTGCAATGACCACTTGTATACATAATTCTGAATTGTATCCCTTGTCATTAAAATAAAATTTTAAAACAGAAAGAAAGCAAAAAATAAAGTAAAACTAAACAAAGCAAACAACAACAGATGTTGGCGAGGATACAGAGAAAAGGGAATGCTTCTATGCTACTGGTGGGAATGCAAACAGGTGTAACCTCTAATGAAAACAGTGTGGTGATTTCTAAAAGAACTAGACATTGCCTTTCCGTATGACCCAGCAATCCCTCTACTGGGAATATACCTGGGGGAACTCAAAGCATTCTACACACACACAAAAAAAAGTTTCCTGAACATGCATGGTTTATTGCAGCACTATTCACAATAGCAAAAACATGGAATAAACAATGTGCCCATTGAAACCGTACTGAATTTTTAAAATATGGTATATATACACAATGGAATATTACACAGTCATAAAGAAAGACAAACATATGGACTTTGTAGCAACTTGGATGGATTTAGAGTCAGTAATACTCAGTGATCTAACACTGAAACCAAGAATAGAGTACCATATGTACTCACTCACAAGTGGATCCTAAACTTTTGCCATAATACTGTAAGAAAGAGATTGGCAAAAGCAAGGTACTGCCAGAGGTGGTGGGGAAACACAACATCGATAAACATTCCTGATCTTAAATCAGGCAAAGTGGGGACCAAAGGAAGGTCTTAACTTTACCTGCAAAATGTCCATTTGTATGTCTAATCCTGAGCTGTACCCCACATCTTTAAAATAATATACATATAAAATAAAAATTAAAAAAATTAAAAAGATTTGGGGAGAATTCCATCATTCTTGATTGCTTGGAATATGTTCAGGGTTGGCATCAGTTCCTCCTCGTGTGTTGTGTAAAATTCAACTGGGAAGCCATCTGGTCCTAAGCTTTTTGATGAGGAGGCCTCTTATGACTGAATCTATTCCTGGGTGTAATTGGTCAGTGTAGGTTTTTAATTTCTTCTTGTTTCAACTTTGGGAGGTTATGTGATGTCAAAAAGTCATCCACATTTCTTTTATTTTCTAGTTATTTGCATATGTGTTCCTAGTAATTTCTGATAATCTTTTTAATTTCTTCATGGTAAATTGTAACTGCATTTTTCTTTTACAATTCTGTTTATTTGAACTTTCTCTCACTTTTTTTCTTTTAGTCAGTTTGTCCATGGGTCAAAAAAAAAATCTTTTTCTTTCAAAAACAAGTTTTTTGTCTTGTTGATCCTTTCTATGATATTTTTGTCTTCTATATCCTGCAATTGTTACTTTATCTTTGTGGTCTGGATTTTTCTACTGAATTTTGGATTTAAATGATCTTGCCTTTCCGATTCACTTTGGTGTGACATGAAGCTATTTACTTGTGATCTATTTTCTTGATGTGTAATATTATGAATTTTCCTTTAACACTGCTTTCATGGCAACCCAGAGACTCTTATAAGATGTGTCTACGTTTTGTTTGTTTTCAGGGATATTTTTATTTCTGTCTTGGTTTCTGTGCTTACCCAGAAGTCATTTAGCAGCATGTTGCTTAGTGTCCATATCTTTGTGTGATTTTAGGGGAATCTTGTTGGTGGCAATATTTATTTTTATTTCACTGTGATCTAAGAAGATGTGTGGTATAATTTTGATCTCTTAAGTTTGTTCACACGAGTTATGTCTGAGAATGTGATTTATCTTGCACTATGTTTCACATGCTTATGAGTAGAATGTATACTCTGTAGATGTTGGGTGGAGTGTTCTATAGATATCTATTAAATCCATTTGATCAAGCATTGCAATAAGCTTTTAGATCTCCTTGTTGGTTTTTCTGCCTTGATAATCTTTCTAGAGCTCTTAGTGGGTATTTAGTTTTCCAACTATGATTGTGTGAATGTCAATGTCCTCTTAGTTTACTTAGTAGTGGTTTTATAAAACCTGGTGATCCTTGAATGCATATATGTTTAAGATAAATATTTCTTGCTGGTGGATTGGGTGTTATATCATGTATTTTGATTGATTTATCTTCTGTTGTCCACCACGGTGTAATGAACTGTATACACATTTTAAAAGATATTATCTATGTATTACTTTTCAAAATTTTATTAAATTACAGTAACATTTTATAGTATGACATTCGCTTGACCATACTTTTGCCATTTTCTTTGACTATCCTGCCTATCACATGGTGGCGCTAACATTCATTTGATTAACACCTGTTGAGTAAACATAATCTAAAATGTGTACACATTTTTGGCACCTCCGGATGCATATATGTATGTTTATAGTATATCAAAATCTGTATTCTTCTCTATAAACTTATACAAGTGAAATTATTGAACCAACAACAAAAATTGGTATTCTGATAAAAAAATTCCAAACTATACCAAAAAGAGATGTATTTTCTACATTAATTTTCAACCTTGAATTGCTAAATACATTATTTTTATATTTATTAAATATTTACATTCATTCTATCATGAATTTGCTATTATGTTCTTTGACCGTGTTTGTTGCATTTTAATGTGTAAAACACCCTTTTATGAAATATGACCAATAAGACTTTGTAACATGTGACAGATATCTTTTCATTTCAATTCTTTGTTATATATGCACATATTTAATTGACTAATTAGTAAAGTAAACATTACTTTATGCTTTAAAAACTTATCTCTATGTGTAAGAATAGTGTTTAAATAAACATCAATAGCAGCCAGAAGATAATATTGTTCAAAGTCTGTACAAGTACATTTCAAATCAAGAAAAACTCATAGTTAAGGACTTGATGGGGATTTTTGTCCTTGTTATCTCTTTTACCAAGTTCTGGCTTTTCAGGATCAGAGATACATTGACATCTCTTGTCAGACTGACTTGCTGTTTGTAAAGTCTAGCCTTTTCATAATAATTTTACATAAATAGTGGCCTCTTTTTAACATTTTAAAAATTTGCTTGGGAAATTTACTTGGCAACCATCAGTCAAGTTTACTGCCATTTCAAATGTGTTTCTGTGGATCATAATCTATTTTTTCCATAGTTATTGTGTCAATGTTAATGTATTATCTAAATCAGAACACTTTTGAAAGTGAGAATAGATACAATTAGGAAAAACAGGTATGAGTTTGATATTTCCTTTTAAATGGGACATATCATCTAACCATATGTGTTCCAAAAAGTTTGATAGTACCAAGAAATACAGCATTGGGAAGATTGAAGTTTAAGATTTTGTTCTCGCTCTCCTTGGCCTCCAAAAACAAGAGTCCATCAAGGAAGACATGAAAAGTAATCACTGAAATTCAGGTTTTGTGAATGTAACCAAGAAGCCTGACTGCACACAAGGTCAATGATGGCACTCAGGAGAAAAGAGTTACACAGAAATATTATTTAGGGAAGACCTTAAACTCTTTACCATTGTTATATGCACTCTTTCTGTTTAAGTCATAAATTTATTTGATCAGAAATATGCCTTCTTTCTTTTCCAAAACCTTCACTTCAGTCTCTAAAACCAATGTGTAATGCACTGCACCTTACAGAAAGACATTCTTGAAGGTTACTCCTCTCTCTCTCCCAGTCCATAGTCTGAGTGAAATTCCTCTTAGATGGGTACCTAGCCCACTTATACATTCCCACATACATTTCACTGACATTATTATACTTTTTAACTGTGCTTTATCATTTTAT
>NW_007229060.1:0-9477 GCF_000164805.1 Carlito syrichta | reverse complement strand
CAAAATCAATCCTTAGAAAAAGAAACAAAGTGGGAGATAGCACACTTCCAGACTTTAAAAATTATTGTAAGGCTACAATAATCAAAACAGCCTGGTATTGGTACATGAACAGGCATATGAACTAAGGGAACAGAATTGAGATTTTGGGAGCAAAACCTCAATTTCTTAGCCAACTCATCTTTGACAAAGTCTCCTCTAACAACCACTGGGGAGAGGAGAACCTATTTAGTAAATGATGCTGGGAAAACTGGTTGATCACATACAAATTGAAACAGGATCCCTACCTATCACTATTCACAAAGGACAGCACTAAATGGATTAAAGATTTAAATATAAAAATCAAACTATAAGAATCTTAGAAAATGCAGGAGATACCCTTACAGAAATGGGAGTAGGCAACCAATTCCAGCTGTCCATGTCATAAAAGATAACATAGATAAGTGGGACCTCATTAAACTGAAAAGCTGCTGCAAAACACAAGAAACTATCAAGAGAGCAGGGAGACAACCCACACAATGAGTAAATCTATTTGTCAACTATAAGACAAAGGCCAAACATCCAGGACCTACAAGGAACTCAAACATGGAAAGGAAACAAAAACCACATTAAAAAGTGGACAAAAGACAAGAATAGACACTTCTCAAAAGAATATATCCAGGCAGCCAACAGACACATGGAAAAGTGCTCAGCCTCACTAATCATCAGAGAAATGCAAGTCAAAATCACATTTAGATACCACCTAACTCCAGTAAGAATGATCATCAGTAATAAAACAACAGATGCTAGCAAGGATGCAGAGAAAAAGGAACACTTCTGCACTGTTGGTGGTAATGCAAACTAGTGCAACCTCTCTGGAAAACAGTGTCTAGTTTAAAAGAACTAGACATTGACCTTCCATATGAACCAGAATTCCCCCTCTGGGAATACACCCAGAGGAATTCAAATCATTCTACAAAAAAGATACCTGCACAAGCAAAAACATGGCGCCAGCTTACTGCCTATTGAAACAGGATTGGATAAAAAAAATGTGGTATATATACACAATGGAATATAATGCAGTCATAAAGAAGGATGAACAAATGAACTTTGTAGCAACTTGGATGGATTTAGAGTTTATCATACTCAGTGGTTTATCATAGAAACAAAGAACAGAGTACTACATGTTCTCACTCATAAGCGGACTCGGAACATTTACCATGTTCAGAATGCTGCCAAGATAGGGGAAGACACAACATCAATAAGGATACCTGATTTCAAACCAAGCAAAGTGGGAACCAAAGGAAGGCCCAAACTTCACCTGTGCAATGACCACTTGTATACATAATTCTGAATTGTATCCCTTGTCATTAAAATAAAATTTTAAAACAGAAAGAAAGCAAAAAATAAAGTAAAACTAAACAAAGCAAACAACAACAGATGTTGGCGAGGATACAGAGAAAAGGGAATGCTTCTATGCTACTGGTGGGAATGCAAACAGGTGTAACCTCTAATGAAAACAGTGTGGTGATTTCTAAAAGAACTAGACATTGCCTTTCCGTATGACCCAGCAATCCCTCTACTGGGAATATACCTGGGGGAACTCAAAGCATTCTACACACACACAAAAAAAAGTTTCCTGAACATGCATGGTTTATTGCAGCACTATTCACAATAGCAAAAACATGGAATAAACAATGTGCCCATTGAAACCGTACTGAATTTTTAAAATATGGTATATATACACAATGGAATATTACACAGTCATAAAGAAAGACAAACATATGGACTTTGTAGCAACTTGGATGGATTTAGAGTCAGTAATACTCAGTGATCTAACACTGAAACCAAGAATAGAGTACCATATGTACTCACTCACAAGTGGATCCTAAACTTTTGCCATAATACTGTAAGAAAGAGATTGGCAAAAGCAAGGTACTGCCAGAGGTGGTGGGGAAACACAACATCGATAAACATTCCTGATCTTAAATCAGGCAAAGTGGGGACCAAAGGAAGGTCTTAACTTTACCTGCAAAATGTCCATTTGTATGTCTAATCCTGAGCTGTACCCCACATCTTTAAAATAATATACATATAAAATAAAAATTAAAAAAATTAAAAAGATTTGGGGAGAATTCCATCATTCTTGATTGCTTGGAATATGTTCAGGGTTGGCATCAGTTCCTCCTCGTGTGTTGTGTAAAATTCAACTGGGAAGCCATCTGGTCCTAAGCTTTTTGATGAGGAGGCCTCTTATGACTGAATCTATTCCTGGGTGTAATTGGTCAGTGTAGGTTTTTAATTTCTTCTTGTTTCAACTTTGGGAGGTTATGTGATGTCAAAAAGTCATCCACATTTCTTTTATTTTCTAGTTATTTGCATATGTGTTCCTAGTAATTTCTGATAATCTTTTTAATTTCTTCATGGTAAATTGTAACTGCATTTTTCTTTTCCAATTCTGTTTATTTGAACTTTCTCTCACTTTTTTCTTTTAGTCAATTTGTCCATAGGTCAAAAAAAAATCTTTTTCTTTCAAAAACAAGTTTTTTGGCTTGTTGATCCTTTCTATGATATTTTTGTCTTCTATATCCTGCAATTGTTACTTTATCTTTGTGGTCTGGATTTTTCTACTGAATTTTGGATTTAAATGATCTTGCCTTTCCGATTCACTTTGGTGTGACATGAAGCTATTTACTTGTGATCTATTTTCTTGATGTGTAATATTATGAATTTTCCTTTAACACTGCTTTCATGGCAACCCAGAGACTCTTATAAGATGTGTCTATGTTTTGTTTGTTTTCAGGGATATTTTTATTTCTGTCTTGGTTTCTGTGCTTACCCAGAAGTCATTTATCAGCATGTTGCTTAGTGTCCATATCTTTGTGTGATTTTAGGGGAATCTTGTTGGTGGCAATATTTATTTTTATTTCACTGTGATCTAAGAAGATGTGTGGTATAATTTTGATCTCTTAAGTTTGTTCACACGAGTTATGTCTGAGAATGTGATTTATCTTGCACTATGTTTCACATGCTTATGAGTAGAATGTATACTCTGTAGATGTTGGGTGGAGTGTTCTATAGATATCTATTAAATCCATTTGATCAAGCATTGCAATAAGCTTTTAGATCTCCTTGTTGGTTTTTCTGCCTTGATAATCTTTCTAGAGCTCTTAGTGGGTATTTAGTTCTCCAACTATGATTGTGTGAATGTCAATGTCCTCTTAGTTTACTTAGTAGTAGTTTTATAAAACCTGGTGATCCTTGAATGCATATATGTTTAAGATAAATATTTCTTGCTGGTGGATTGGGTGTTATATCATGTATTTTGATTGATGTATCTTCTGTTGTCAACCACGGTGTAATGAACTGTATACACATTTTAAAAGATATTATCTATGTATTACTTTTCAAAATTTTATTAAATTACAGTAACATTTTATAGTATGACATTCGCTTGACCATACTTTTGCCATTTTCTTTGACTATCCTGCCTATCACATGGTGGCGCTAACATTCATTTGATTAACACCTGTTGAGTAAACATAATCTAAAATGTGTACACATTTTTGGCACCTCCGGATGCATATATGTATGTTTATAGTATATCAAAATCTGTATTCTTCTCTATAAACTTATACAAGTGAAATTATTGAACCAACAACAAAAATTGGTATTCTGATAAAAAAATTCCAAACTATACCAAAAAGAGATGTATTTTCTACATTAATTTTCAACCTTGAATTGCTAAATACATTATTTTTATATTTATTAAATATTTACATTCATTCTATCATGAATTTGCTATTATGTTCTTTGACCGTGTTTGTTGCATTTTAATGTGTAAAACACCCTTTTATGAAATATGACCAATAAGACTTTGTAACATGTGACAGATATCTTTTCATTTCAATTCTTTGTTATATATGCACATATTTAATTGACTAATTAGTAAAGTAAACATTACTTTATGCTTTAAAAACTTATCTCTATGTGTAAGAATAGTGTTTAAATAAACATCAATAGCAGCCAGAAGATAATATTGTTCAAAGTCTGTACAAGTACATTTCAAATCAAGAAAAACTCATAGTTAAGGACTTGATGGGGATTTTTGTCCTTGTTATCTCTTTTACCAAGTTCTGGCTTTTCAGGATCAGAGATACATTGACATCTCTTGTCAGACTGACTTGCTGTTTGTAAAGTCTAGCCTTTTCATAATAATTTTACATAAATAGTGGCCTCTTTTTAACATTTTAAAAATTTGCTTGGGAAATTTACTTGGCAACCATCAGTCAAGTTTACTGCCATTTCAAATGTGTTTCTGTGGATCATAATCTATTTTTTCCATAGTTATTGTGTCAATGTTAATGTATTATCTAAATCAGAACACTTTTGAAAGTGAGAATAGATACAATTAGGAAAAACAGGTATGAGTTTGATATTTCCTTTTAAATGGGACATATCATCTAACCATATGTGTTCCAAAAAGTTTGATAGTACCAAGAAATACAGCATTGGGAAGATTGAAGTTTAAGATTTTGTTCTCGCTCTCCTTGGCCTCCAAAAACAAGAGTCCATCAAGGAAGACATGAAAAGTAATCACTGAAATTCAGGTTTTGTGAATGTAACCAAGAAGCCTGACTGCACACAAGGTCAATGATGGCACTCAGGAGAAAAGAGTTACACAGAAATATTATTTAGGGAAGATCTTAAACTCTTTACCATTGTTATATGCACTCTTTCTGTTTAAGTCATAAATTTATTTGATCAGAAATATGCCTTCTTTCTTTTCCAAAACCTTCACTTCAGTCTCTAAAACCAATGTGTAATGCACTGCACCTTACAGAAAGACATTCTTGAAGGTTACTCCTCTCTCTCTCCCAGTCCATAGTCTGAGTGAAATTCCTCTTAGATGGGTACCTAGCCCACTTATACATTCCCACATACATTTCACTGACATTATTATACTTTTTAACTGTGCTTTATCATTTTATTATAGTTTAAAAGGCATTCTTATTACAGAACTAAAACCTGAGAGGTGTCTTTTATCTGAATATCTCCCACACCATACAGAGCGCCTTTATGTGTTCACTTGTAACCAGTTTCAGCCAAAAGGCAGAGAAGCTATAAATGCTTATGTTCAAAAGTTACTCTGGTTTGCAGTTTCCTTATTGTACTTTTTAAAAAAATTTACTGAGAGTGAAAACATAGTCCTGCTAATCTAGTCCTTCAAACAATAAAGGTTGTATGACAGTAAAAATTCAGAGAAACCATAGTCATAATCATATCAATTTACTTCTTACAGTGTAACTCCAAATGTCAATCTGTCATTTGTTACATAATTGTTGCTAGCATTTCAGGAAAAGGATTTGATATTACCATAAAAAAGAAAAAAAAGTAGATAATAGAAACTTGTGATACCTACTTTTCTTCTCTACACAGAATAGCATGTTGTACTGATGTTTCTGAATAAAGAGTCTCAGCTTACCTGGGTGGGCAGAGCAGTACATCTGGGAGCCAGTAGAAGGGATCTTGGAGGGAAGATAAGACACTCCTCTACCTGGCAGCACCCAGACACAGGGCTTGCCTTCCACATATCTGACCACTTCTTTTCAGTCTCCATTGCATCTCACCACCCTTAACATTCTAAAATTTCCCCAATCTCAATCCTTGGATCTTTTCTGGGTTTTAGTATTTTGGTTATTTTATCTGTTGCGTGGACTTAAATACAATCTATACACTGACTTCTTCAAAATGTTAACTTCTGGCCCAGTTCTTTCCCCTTAACACTAGGACTTAGACCTTCACATGAATGGTTACAACATATTGCACATTTAATGCCCCCACTGACTTTTTAAACACCTCCTATATCTCCCCACGCATTCTGCACCCTCTAGCTCCTTACCCTCAGTTCAGAAATAGCAAGTCTACCTTTCTCATTGCTAAGGTCAGTGCTTTTGGAGTTGTGCCTTATATTTTTCACTTTTACCTTCAACAGTCAATGTGCTGGCACAACTGTCTTCTAAATGTACACAGACATCAGTCACTTTACTCTTCCTTCCTTGCTATCCCTCTGGTCTAAGTCTGGATTATTGCAATAACTTCCAAATTGGGTACCATAATTCCATTCTTGCTTCTGGAGTCAATAAGAGAAACACTTTAGTCAAACCATACCAATTCTTTCTGCAAAACACTTTAATGGCTTCTCTCCTAACTCAGAGAAGAAACCCAATTGCTTGTAGGGGCAAACAAGACACACACGGACCAACATTTACAACCACTCTTAATCTTTGTTTCCAACACCTCCTTCTACTCACTCCATGCCCACTTTTCTGGCCCCAGTGATGTTCCATGAACATTTGAGAGGGGATGGATCTGCCCCACAGCCTCTGCTGTGAATGAGTGTTTGTGGTCTCATTTCCTTCAGGTCTTCAGAAGGCTTTCTTTAAGTCCCCTTTTAGCAAAACATTTAAAACTTCAACTTCCAGTCTTGTGCTTTCTGACCCTTTGCTGGCTTTATTTAGTGTGTCACCATCTGACATTTCAAAGTTTACATTTATTTTTACTTTTCTCTGTTCCTCAATTATACTGAATTTTTGTTATTTTCATATTCTAGTATCTAATATGCTCAGTTCTTCTCAAATCACACTGTGTACCTAGTTGAATTGATGTTTATCATCAAGGCTATAAATGAAGCTGGTTCTGCCTCTTTTAAATTAAAAAAACAAAAAAACAAAAAAACTTTTTGCTGAATGTTTTTTAAGTTGTGTGTAATACAAAAGTCAAGAAAAGATTGTTGCTTTATTTTACTTGCTAAATTTGAAACAATGTCTGGTATTAAAGAAATCCAAAGTTTTCCTAGAGTAACATTATTGGCAGGAAAATCTTGAAAACATTAAATTTGTATCCATAAGATTGTGTGGCTACTGTTTTCATGGACAACAAAAGCTGTGACCTATAGAATTCAATGTATGCCCCAGAGGTTCTAGAATCAACTCTTAAAATTAATACATTGAACTCAGATTCAAAGACTTCTGAATTGTCTTTGCAAAGGAATGAAGTTAAATCTATTCCAAGTCTAATATGTAAATTATAATGATAACTAAGGGGAAGAATAGGAAAGGTCAAGCAAGACGGTTTAAGTGGAATTGCAAATAGCTATGAAAAACAACACCCTACCTAGTTTTGATTACCAGCATGAATAGTGAAATTGAGATGATCTCTTCTAGAGGACCAAGGATTAGTTAAAATTATTTTACACTGGATCTTATCTCCCAATATGTATAGTAGTGATTCTTTATCTGATATTTTCCTGTAGTTATCATTTGTAACATGTAAAGCTTGAGCTCATGTCTAACAATCTTTTCTGAAACACTCATTTGCTTTCTTTTCTTTGATTTATAGGTATGTTTAACGGCCATGTTTTTGTTTTAGCAACTATTAAAAAGTTTTTATATCTACAAACATCTGTTGAACCCAAATGATCACCCAAGAAATTCAACCCTACTATGTCTTCTCTTACTGAATTTCAGGAGGTTCCAGACAATAACATAAGAAAAGACAAATACTTTTACTGCCCAATGCTTCAAAACTTGCTCATGTCCTTTACTTAGCCAATAGATCGATGTTTGTCAGTCTCTTGTGAAAGTTTATTTTGTTAGAATGTCATTATCACTAACTTTTATACCTCTATTTCTTAACCATATCTCAAAAGTAAGCTTATCTTTCTAAGGTCTTAAACTGGGTTTTAGATTTCTGACATGCCATTGGAAATGTAAGGTGTTACTTCTATTTTAATGCTCCTAGTCAATGTCATGTTACTTACAGATCCACAGATCTGAAGTTTCCCTGTTGAAATATTCAAATCCTGAGCTTGATCAGGATTTTAAAATGTTATTGTTTGTGTCTCAGAAAATTGATAAACTCTTCACAAAAATTCTCACAAAATTATTTCCACAAGTTTTTTTCTGAATATGCTTTTATGCCAGTCTCTGTGTTAAGTTCTAAGTATTCACAGATGAATTAGATAGGGCTCTACTTTCAATAAATTTAAGGATAAGATTACACTACACTTCTGTTATAAAGATTTTCACACATTATTTTTATTTGGTCCTTATAATGACATTCTGGTACTTTGCAAATAATTTCATCATAGTTTGTGAATTGTAGCCCATAGTGCATTAAAGTGTGCTTTTAATTTTCTACATGAAACTTTTTTATTACACATAATGCAATTATACATGCTGTGTGATATTTATTAAAAATATATGAAAATATAGTACATGCATAAAATAAGTTGGTGTATAATAGTATATACTGTCTAAAATAAACAATGGCTATCTATGTCATTGGTATTTCACTTATTTTACTTTTAAAAAATGAACATATACTGCATTCGTGACCAGTACTTTATATATATCTTGTTTTTACTCTTAGATAGACTCTAAATTCGGAAAGCCAAAGTGAGGTCACATGATCTATGCACAAGTGACTCTGTTGCTATCAAGAGTAACTGACAGGATCCTCTTGCAGTCTAAGACAATTGCTCCCCAAGAAATTAGTAATCAAGTCACGAGCAAAGTTTTCCCAGATTGCTTTTCCTACAAAAAAAATCTTTGTGTTTTAAATACATTTCTAATATAATATTTTAATTATAATTTATAATAAATTAATTCAAATAAATAACTTAATCATACTTTCCATATGTATTTCCCATAATGAGCAATTTATCTCTCAGTTTATCAAAATTTACCTCTAGTCAAACTACTCATCTGTATTTTTTGCAGTTGATATATAAATAAGAATAAATTAACAGAAAGTTAAAATCATTTTTGTAGGCAATTTTGATTGGTTATATAAATAAACATAAGAACTGTCAGACCACACTAGTTTCACAGATAATTGTTTTGGAGGTAATAGAAAGTGCATTTCTATACTGCATAAAAAATCACACTAAAACAAAATGATTAAAAATGAATTATTTGGATTGGTGTTGCCACTATAAATGCACAAAATGTACTACAAATATTGTGTTATGAGTGAAGGCACACAAAATTTGCAAGTATGTGACATGCCTTTTTGGACACGTGTATGTTTGTGTTCACATTTGCATGTGAATCTTTCTCCTTTTTCTTTTTCAAAAGAAAAGCAGTTGATTTCCTACAAGGAAAACTGTGTCACCATGAAATTAAGGATTACGCAATTGGTAGTGAGATTTTGATAATAGTGGCAAAATACTAAGATCTTAAGGAAGGAGTTTCTTTTCAACGCTTAGCCAAGATAAACAATGGCCCTAGACATGCTGGGATTTTGGTGTAAAAAGACACCACAGGTCTGTTGTTGCTAAATGCCAAGTAAATACAGATGCAGGCTGAATGCACTCCATGGGTTTTCTAAAGTACCTGACAATAAGACAGTACTTAAAATTGTGAAACTTCCTTTTCTTTTCTTTTGTAAAAATTGCACGGAGGCTGCTGAGGTATCATGGTTGTTTAGAAAACAGTT
>NW_007229059.1:0-4830 GCF_000164805.1 Carlito syrichta | reverse complement strand
GAGTTACACAGAAATATTATTTAGGGAAGACCTTAAACTCTTTACCATTGTTATATGCACTCTTTCTGTTTAAGTCATAAATTTATTTGATCAGAAATATGCCTTCTTTCTTTTCGAAAACCTTCACTTCAGTCTCTAAAACCAATGTGTAATGCACTGCACCTTACAGAAAGACATTCTTGAAGGTTACTCCTCTCTCTCTCCCAGTCCACAGTCTGAGTGAAATTCCTCTTAGATGGGTACCTAGCCCACTTATACATTCCCACATACATTTCACTGACATTATTATACTTTTTAACTGTGCTTTATCATTTTATTATAGTTTAAAACGCATTCTTATTACAGAACTAAAACCTGAGAGGTGTCTTTTATCTGAATATCTCCCACACCATACAGAGCGCCTTTATGTGTTCACTTGTAACCAGTTTCAGCCAAAAGGCAGAGAAGCTATAAATGCTTATGTTCAAAAGTTACTCTGGTTTGCAGTATCCTTATTGTACTTTTTAAAAAAATTTACTGAGAGTGAAAACATAGTCCTGCTAATCTAGTCCTTCAAACAATAAAGGTTGTATGACAGTAAAAATTCAGAGAAACCATAGTCATAATCATATCAATTTACTTCTTACAGTGTAACTCCAAATGTCAATCTGTCATTTGTTACATAATTGTTGCTAGCATTTCAGGAAAAGGATTTGATATTACCATAAAAAAAGAAAAAAAAAGTAGATAATAGAAACTTGTGATACCTACTTTTCTTCTCTACACAGAATAGCATGTTGTACTGATGTTTCTGAATAAAGAGTCTCAGCTTACCTGGGTGGGCAGAGCAGTACATCTGGGAGCCAGTAGAAGGGATCTTGGAGGGAAGATAAGACACTCCTCTACCTGGCAGCACCCAGACACAGGGCTTGCCTTCCACATATCTGACCACTTCTTTTCAGTCTCCATTGCATCTCACCACCCTTAACATTCTAAAATTTCCCCAATCTCAATCCTTGGATCTTTTCTGGGTTTTAGTATTTTGGTTATTTTATCTGTTGCGTGGACTTAAATACAATCTATACACTGACTTCTTCAAAATGTTAACTTCTGGCCCAGTTCTTTCCCCTTAACACTAGGACTTAGACCTTCACATGAATGGTTACAACATATTGCACATTTAATGCCCCCACTGACTTTTTAAACACCTCCTATATCTCCCCACGCATTCTGCACCCTCTAGCTCCTTACCCTCAGTTCAGAAATAGCAAGTCTACCTTTCTCATTGCTAAGGTCAGTGCTTTTGGAGTTGTGCCTTATATTTTTCACTTTTACCTTCAACAGTCAATGTGCTGGCACAACTGTCTTCTAAATGTACACAGACATCAGTCACTTTACTCTTCCTTCCTTGCTATCCCTCTGGTCTAAGTCTGGATTATTGCAATAACTTCCAAATTGGGTACCATAATTCCATTCTTGCTTCTGGAGTCAATAAGAGAAACACTTTAGTCAAACCATACCAATTCTTTCTGCAAAACACTTTAATGGCTTCTCTCCTAACTCAGAGAAGAAACCCAATTGCTTGTAGGGGCAAACAAGACACACACGGACCAACATTTACAACCACTCTTAATCTTTGTTTCCAACACCTCCTTCTACTCACTCCATGCCCACTTTTCTGGCCCCAGTGATGTTCCATGAACATTTGAGAGGGGATGGATCTGCCCCACAGCCTCTGCTGTGAATGAGTGTTTGTGGTCTCATTTCCTTCAGGTCTTCAGAAGGCTTTCTTTAAGTCCCCTTTTAGCAAAACATTTAAAACTTCAACTTCCAGTCTTGTGCTTTCTGACCCTTTGCTGGCTTTATTTAGTGTGTCACCATCTGACATTTCAAAGTTTACATTTATTTTTACTTTTCTCTGTTCCTCAATTATACTGAATTTTTGTTATTTTCATATTCTAGTATCTAATATGCTCAGTTCTTCTCAAATCACACTGTGTACCTAGTTGAATTGATGTTTATCATCAAGGCTATAAATGAAGCTGGTTCTGCCTCTTTTAAATTAAAAAAACAAAAAAACAAAAAAACTTTTTGCTGAATGTTTTTTAAGTTGTGTGTAATACAAAAGTCAAGAAAAGATTGTTGCTTTATTTTACTTGCTAAATTTGAAACAATGTCTGGTATTAAAGAAATCCAAAGTTTTCCTAGAGTAACATTATTGGCAGGAAAATCTTGAAAACATTAAATTTGTATCCATAAGATTGTGTGGCTACTGTTTTCATGGACAACAAAAGCTGTGACCTATAGAATTCAATGTATGCCCCAGAGGTTCTAGAATCAACTCTTAAAATTAATACATTGAACTCAGATTCAAAGACTTCTGAATTGTCTTTGCAAAGGAATGAAGTTAAATCTATTCCAAGTCTAATATGTAAATTATAATGATAACTAAGGGGAAGAATAGGAAAGGTCAAGCAAGACGGTTTAAGTGGAATTGCAAATAGCTATGAAAAACAACACCCTACCTAGTTTTGATTACCAGCATGAATAGTGAAATTGAGATGATCTCTTCTAGAGGACCAAGGATTAGTTAAAATTATTTTACACTGGATCTTATCTCCCAATATGTATAGTAGTGATTCTTTATCTGATATTTTCCTGTAGTTATCATTTGTAACATGTAAAGCTTGAGCTCATGTCTAACAATCTTTTCTGAAACACTCATTTGCTTTCTTTTCTTTGATTTATAGGTATGTTTAACGGCCATGTTTTTGTTTTAGCAACTATTAAAAAGTTTTTATATCTACAAACATCTGTTGAACCCAAATGATCACCCAAGAAATTCAACCCTACTATGTCTTCTCTTACTGAATTTCAGGAGGTTCCAGACAATAACATAAGAAAAGACAAATACTTTTACTGCCCAATTCTTCAAAACTTGCTCATGTCCTTTACTTAGCCAATAGATCGATGTTTGTCAGTCTCTTGTGAAAGTTTATTTTGTTAGAATGTCATTATCACTAACTTTTATACCTCTATTTCTTAACCATATCTCAAAAGTAAGCTTATCTTTCTAAGGTCTTAAACTGGGTTTTAGATTTCTGACATGCCATTGGAAATGTAAGGTGTTACTTCTATTTTAATGCTCCTAGTCAATGTCATGTTACTTACAGATCCACAGATCTGAAGTTTCCCTGTTGAAATATTCAAATCCTGAGCTTGATCAGGATTTTAAAATGTTATTGTTTGTGTCTCAGAAAATTGATAAACTCTTCACAAAAATTCTCACAAAATTATTTCCACAAGTTTTTTTCTGAATATGCTTTTATGCCAGTCTCTGTGTTAAGTTCTAAGTATTCACAGATGAATTAGATAGGGCTCTACTTTCAATAAATTTAAGGATAAGATTACACTACACTTCTGTTATAAAGATTTTCACACATTATTTTTATTTGGTCCTTATAATGACATTCTGGTACTTTGCAAATAATTTCATCATAGTTTGTGAATTGTAGCCCATAGTGCATTAAAGTGTGCTTTTAATTTTCTACATGAAACTTTTTTATTACACATAATGCAATTATACATGCTGTGTGATATTTATTAAAAATATATGAAAATATAGTACTGCATAAAAATAAGTTGGTGTATAAATAGTATATACGGTCTAAAATAAACAATGGCTATGTATGTCATTGGTATTTCACTTATTTTACTTTTAAAAAATGAACATATACTGCATTCGTGACCAGTACTTTATATATATCTTGTTTTTACTCTTAGATAGACTCTAAATTCGGAAAGCCAAAGTGAGGTCACATGATCTATGCACAAGTGACTCTGTTGCTATCAAGAGTAACTGACAGGATCCTCTTGCAGTCTAAGACAATTGCTCCCCAAGAAATTAGTAATCAAGTCACGAGCAAAGTTTTCCCAGATTGCTTTTCCTACAAAAAAAATCTTTGTGTTTTAAATACATTTCTAATATAATATTTTAATTATAATTTATAATAAATTAATTCAAATAAATAACTTAATCATACTTTCCATATGTATTTCCCATAATGAGCAATTTATCTCTCAGTTTATCAAAATTTACCTCTAGTCAAACTACTCATCTGTATTTTTTGCAGTTGATATATAAATAAGAATAAATTAACAGAAAGTTAAAATCATTTTTGTAGGCAATTTTGATTGGTTATATAAATAAACATAAGAACTGTCAGACCACACTAGTTTCACAGATAATTGTTTTGGAGGTAATAGAAAGTGCATTTCTATACTGCATAAAAAATCACACTAAAACAAAATGATTAAAAATGAATTATTTGGATTGGTGTTGCCACTATAAATGCACAAAATGTACTACAAATATTGTGTTATGAGTGAAGGCACACAAAATTTGCAAGTATGTGACATGCCTTTTTGGACACGTGTATGTTTGTGTTCACATTTGCATGTGAATCTTTCTCCTTTTTCTTTTTCAAAAGAAAAGCAGTTGATTTCCTACAAGGAAAACTGTGTCACCATGAAATTAAGGATTACGCAATTGGTAGTGAGATTTTGATAATAGTGGCAAAATACTAAGATCTTAAGGAAGGAGTTTCTTTTCAACGCTTAGCCAAGATAAACAATGGCCCTAGACATGCTGGGATTTTGGTGTAAAAAGACACCACAGGTCTGTTGTTGCTAAATGCCAAGTAAATACAGATGCAGGCTGAATGCACTCCATGGGTTTTCTAAAGTACCTGACAATAAGACAGTACTTAAAATTGTGAAACTTCCTTTTCTTTTCTTTTGTAAAAATTGCACGGAGGCTGCTGAGGTATCATGGTTGTTTAGAAAACAGTT
>NW_007229058.1:0-5650 GCF_000164805.1 Carlito syrichta | reverse complement strand
CAAAATCAATCCTTAGAAAAAGAAACAAAGTGGGAGATAGCACACTTCCAGACTTTAAAAATTATTGTAAGGCTACAATAATCAAAACAGCCTGGTATTGGTACATGAACAGGCATATGAACTAAGGGAACAGAATTGAGATTTTGGGAGCAAAACCTCAATTTCTTAGCCAACTCATCTTTGACAAAGTCTCCTCTAACAACCACTGGGGAGAGGAGAACCTATTTAGTAAATGATGCTGGGAAAACTGGTTGATCACATACAAATTGAAACAGGATCCCTACCTATCACTATTCACAAAGGACAGCACTAAATGGATTAAAGATTTAAATATAAAAATCAAACTATAAGAATCTTAGAAAATGCAGGAGATACCCTTACAGAAATGGGAGTAGGCAACCAATTCCAGCTGTCCATGTCATAAAAGATAACATAGATAAGTGGGACCTCATTAAACTGAAAAGCTGCTGCAAAACACAAGAAACTATCAAGAGAGCAGGGAGACAACCCACACAATGAGTAAATCTATTTGTCAACTATAAGACAAAGGCCAAACATCCAGGACCTACAAGGAACTCAAACATGGAAAGGAAACAAAAACCACATTAAAAAGTGGACAAAAGACAAGAATAGACACTTCTCAAAAGAATATATCCAGGCAGCCAACAGACACATGGAAAAGTGCTCAGCCTCACTAATCATCAGAGAAATGCAAGTCAAAATCACATTTAGATACCACCTAACTCCAGTAAGAATGATCATCAGTAATAAAACAACAGATGCTAGCAAGGATGCAGAGAAAAAGGAACACTTCTGCACTGTTGGTGGTAATGCAAACTAGTGCAACCTCTCTGGAAAACAGTGTCTAGTTTAAAAGAACTAGACATTGACCTTCCATATGAACCAGAATTCCCCCTCTGGGAATACACCCAGAGGAATTCAAATCATTCTACAAAAAAGATACCTGCACAAGCAAAAACATGGCGCCAGCTTACTGCCTATTGAAACAGGATTGGATAAAAAAAATGTGGTATATATACACAATGGAATATAATGCAGTCATAAAGAAGGATGAACAAATGAACTTTGTAGCAACTTGGATGGATTTAGAGTTTATCATACTCAGTGGTTTATCATAGAAACAAAGAACAGAGTACTACATGTTCTCACTCATAAGCGGACTCGGAACATTTACTATGTTCAGAATGCTGCCAAGATAGGGGAAGACACAACATCAATAAGGATACCTGATTTCAAACCAAGCAAAGTGGGAACCAAAGGAAGGCCCAAACTTCACCTGTGCAATGACCACTTGTATACATAATTCTGAATTGTATCCCTTGTCATTAAAATAAAATTTTAAAACAGAAAGAAAGCAAAAAATAAAGTAAAACTAAACAAAGCAAACAACAACAGATGTTGGCGAGGATACAGAGAAAAGGGAATGCTTCTATGCTACTGGTGGGAATGCAAACAGGTGTAACCTCTAATGAAAACAGTGTGGTGATTTCTAAAAGAACTAGGCATTGCCTTTCCGTATGACCCAGCAATCCCTCTACTGGGAATATACCTGGGGGAACTCAAAGCATTCTACACACACACACAAAAAAGTTTCCTGAACATGCATGGTTTATTGCAGCACTATTCACAATAGCAAAAACATGGAATAAACAATGTGCCCATTGAAACTGGACTGAATTTTTAAAAATATGGTATATATACACAATGGAATATTACACAGTCATAAATAAAGACAAACATATGGACTTTGTAGCAACTTGGATGGATTTAGAGTCAGTAATACTCAGTGATCTAACACTGAAACCAAGAATAGAGTACCATATGTACTCACTCACAAGTGGATCCTAAACTTTTGCCATAATACTGTAAGAAAGAGATTGGCAAAAGCAAGGTACTGCCAGAGGTGGTGGGGAAACACAACATCGATAAACATTCCTGATCTTAAATCAGGCAAAGTGGGGACCAAAGGAAGGTCTTAACTTTACCTGCAAAATGTCCATTTGTATGTCTAATCCTGAGCTGTACCCCACATCTTTAAAATAATATACATATAAAATAAAAATTAAAAAAATTAAAAAGATTTGGGGAGAATTCCATCATTCTTGATTGCTTGGAATATGTTCAGGGTTGGCATCAGTTCCTCCTCGTGTGTTGTGTAAAATTCAACTGGGAAGCCATCTGGTCCTAAGCTTTTTGATGAGGAGGCCTCTTATGACTGAATCTATTCCTGGGTGTAATTGGTCAGTGTAGGTTTTTAATTTCTTCTTGTTTCAACTTTGGGAGGTTATGTGATGTCAAAAAGTCATCCACATTTCTTTTATTTTCTAGTTATTTGCATATGTGTTCCTAGTAATTTCTGATAATCTTTTTAATTTCTTCATGGTAAATTGTAACTGCATTTTTCTTTTCCAATTCTGTTTATTTGAACTTTCTCTCACTTTTTTTCTTTTAGTCAATTTGTCCATGGGTCAAAAAAAAATCTTTTTCTTTCAAAAACAAGTTTTTTGGCTTGTTGATCCTTTCTATGATATTTTTGTCTTCTATATCCTGCAATTGTTACTTTATCTTTGTGGTCTGGATTTTTCTACTGAATTTTGGATTTAAATGATCTTGCCTTTCCGATTCACTTTGGTGTGACATGAAGCTATTTACTTGTGATCTATTTTCTTGATGTGTAATATTATGAATTTTCCTTTAACACTGCTTTCATGGCAACCCAGAGACTCTTATAAGATGTGTCTACGTTTTGTTTGTTTTCAGGGATATTTTTATTTCTGTCTTGGTTTCTGTGCTTACCCAGAAGTCATTTAGCAGCATGTTGCTTAGTGTCCATATCTTTGTGTGATTTTAGGGGAATCTTGTTGGTGGCAATATTTATTTTTATTTCACTGTGATCTAAGAAGATGTGTGGTATAATTTTGATCTCTTAAGTTTGTTCACACGAGTTATGTCTGAGAATGTGATTTATCTTGCACTATGTTTCACATGCTTATGAGTAGAATGTATACTCTGTAGATGTTGGGTGGAGTGTTCTATAGATATCTATTAAATCCATTTGATCAAGCATTGCAATAAGCTTTTAGATCTCCTTGTTGGTTTTTCTGCCTTGATAATCTTTCTAGAGCTCTTAGTGGGTATTTAGTTCTCCAACTATGATTGTGTGAATGTCAATGTCCTCTTAGTTTACTTAGTAGTGGTTTTATAAAACCTGGTGATCCTTGAATGCATATATGTTTAAGATAAATATTTCTTGCTGGTGGATTGGGTGTTATATCATGTATTTTGATTGATTTATCTTCTGTTGTCCACCACGGTGTAATGAACTGTATACACATTTTAAAAGATATTATCTATGTATTACTTTTCAAAATTTTATTAAATTACAGTAACATTTTATAGTATGACATTCGCTTGACCATACTTTCGCCATTTTCTTTGACTATCCTGCCTATCACATGGTGGTGCTAACATTCATTTGATTAACACCTGTTGAGTAAACATAATCGTTAAAATGTGTACACATTTTTGGCACCTCCGGATGCATATATGTATGTTTATAGTATATCAAAATCTGTATTCTTCTCTATAAACTTATACAAGTGAAATTATTGAACCAACAACAAAAATTGGTATTCTGATAAAAAAATTCCAAACTATACCAAAAAGAGATGTATTTTCTACATTAATTTTCAACCTTGAATTGCTAAATACATTATTTTTATATTTATTAAATATTTACATTCATTCTATCATGAATTTGCTATTATGTTCTTTGACCGTGTTTGTTGCATTTTAATGTGTAAAACACCCTTTTATGAAATATGACCAATAAGACTTTGTAACATGTGACAGATATCTTTTCATTTCAATTCTTTGTTATATATGCACATATTTAATTGACTAATTAGTAAAGTAAACATTACTTTATGCTTTAAAAACTTATCTCTATGTGTAAGAATAGTGTTTAAATAAACATCAATAGCAGCCAGAAGATAATATTGTTCAAAGTCTGTACAAGTACATTTCAAATCAAGAAAAACTCATAGTTAAGGACTTGATGGGGATTTTTGTCCTTGTTATCTCTTTTACCAAGTTCTGGCTTTTCAGGATCAGAGATACATTGACATCTCTTGTCAGACTGACTTGCTGTTTGTAAAGTCTAGCCTTTTCATAATAATTTTACATAAATAGTGGCCTCTTTTTAACATTTTAAAAATTTGCTTGGGAAATTTACTTGGCAACCATCAGTCAAGTTTACTGCCATTTCAAATGTGTTTCTGTGGATCATAATCTATTTTTTCCATAGTTATTGTGTCAATGTTAATGTATTATCTAAATCAGAACACTTTTGAAAGTGAGAATAGATACAATTAGGAAAAACAGGTATGAGTTTGATATTTCCTTTTAAATGGGACATATCATCTAACCATATGTGTTCCAAAAAGTTTGATAGTACCAAGAAATACAGCATTGGGAAGATTGAAGTTTAAGATTTTGTTCTCGCTCTCCTTGGCCTCCAAAAACAAGAGTCCATCAAGGAAGACATGAAAAGTAATCACTGAAATTCAGGTTTTGTGAATGTAACCAAGAAGCCTGACTGCACACAAGGTCAATGATGGCACTCAGGAGAAAAGAGTTACACAGAAATATTATTTAGGGAAGACCTTAAACTCTTTACCATTGTTATATGCACTCTTTCTGTTTAAGTCATAAATTTATTTGATCAGAAATATGCCTTCTTTCTTTTCCAAAACCTTCACTTCAGTCTCTAAAACCAATGTGTAATGCACTGCACCTTACAGAAAGACATTCTTGAAGGTTACTCCTCTCTCTCTCCCAATCCATAGTCTGAGTGAAATTCCTTAGATGGGTACCTAGCCCACTTATACATTCCCACATACATTTCACTGACATTATTATACTTTTTAACTGTGCTTTATCATTTTATTATAGTTTAAAAGGCATTCTTATTACAGAACTAAAACCTGAGAGGTGTCTTTTATCTGAATATCTCCCACACCATACAGAGCTCCTTTATGTGTTCACTTGTAACCAGTTTCAGCCAAAAGGCAGAGAAGCTATAAATGCTTATGTTCAAAAGTTACTCTGGTTTGCAGTTTCCTTATTGTACTTTTTAAAAAAATTTACTGAGAGTGAAAACATAGTCCTGCTAATCTAGTCCTTCAAACAATAAAGGTTGTATGACAGTAAAAATTCAGAGAAACCATAGTCATAATCATATCAATTTACTTCTTACAGTGTAACTCCAAATGTCAATCTGTCATTTGTTACATAATTGTTGCTAGTATTTCAGGAAAAGGATTTGATATTACCATAAAAAAGAAAAAAAAGTAGATAATAGAAACTTGTGATACCTACTTTTCTTCTCTACACAGAATAGCATGTTGTACTCATGTTTCTGAATAAAGAGTCTCAGCTTACCTGGGTGGGCAGAGCAGTACATCTGGGAGCCAGCAGAAGGGATCTTGGAGGGAAGATAAGACACTCCTCCACCTGGCAGCACCCAGACACAGGGCTTGCCTTCCACATATCTGACCACTTCTTTTCAGTCTCCATTGCATCTCACCACCCTTAACATTCTAAAATTCCCCAATCTCAATCCTTGGAT
>NW_007229057.1:0-8111 GCF_000164805.1 Carlito syrichta | reverse complement strand
CGCTTAGTGGCTCAGCCTGTAATCCCGTGCTTTGGGAGGCTGAGGTGAGTGGATTGCCTGAGCCCACGGGTTCGAGACCCACCTGGGCAAGCTAGCAAGACCTCATCTCTACAATAAATAAAAAAAATTAACCGAGCATGGTAGCGCACGCCTGTAGTTCCAGCAACTTGGAAGGCTGATGTGGAAGGATCACTGGAGCCCAACAGGTCAAGGCTGCGGTGGCTGGGAGTGGCCACTGCACTCCAGTATAGGTGACAGAGTGAGACTCCAACTCAAAAAAAAAGAAAAGAAAGGATGAGACAACGTTGAAGATGAAGCCTGTAGCAGACCATCCACATTAATTTCTGAGAAAAACATTTATCTTGTTCATGCTCTAATTGAAGAAGGCCAACAACTAAAAGCAGAAACAGCAGTCAATACCACAGACATCTCAACTAGTTCAGTTTACACAATTCTGATTGAAAAATTAAAGTTGAGCAAATGTCCCACTCAATAGGTGCCAAAACCATTGCTCCTAGATCAGCTTCAAACAAGAGAAGAGCTTTCAGTGAAAATTTTAAACAAGTGGGGTCAAGATCCTGAAGCGTTTCTTCAAAGGACTGTAATGGGAGATGGAACATGGCTTTCTCAGTACTATCCTGAAGAAAAAGCACAACCACAGCAAAGGCTACCAAGGAGAGGATGTGATTCAGTCATAGCCAGAGAAGACCTATCATGAGCAAAGATCATGGCAACAGTGTTTTGAGGTACCCAGGGCATGTGGCTTCTGGACTTCCTGGAAAGCCAAAGAACATCTGCTTATTATGAGAGTGTTTTGAGAAAGTTAGCCAGAGCTTTAGCAGAAAGGTGCCCAGGAAAGCATTATTAGAGAGTCCTCCTCCACCATGACAAGGCTCCTGCTCACTCCTCTCATCAAACAAGGGCGATTCTGTGGGGGTTTCTATGAAGCATCTTTAGGCATCCACCTTACAGTCCTGATTTGGCTGGCTTTTGTTTCCTAATCTTAAAAACTCTGTAAAGGGCACCAATTTTTCTTCAGTTAATAATGTAAAAACAAGCCAGGCTCGGTGGCTCAGCCTGTAATCCCGCGCCTTTGGGAGGCTGAGGTGAGTGGATTGCCTGAGCCCGTGGGTTCGAGACCCACCTGGGCAGGTGAGACCTCATCTCTGCAATAAATCAGAAAAATTAGCCAGGCGTGGTAACGCGCATCTGTAGTTTCAGCTACTTGGAAGGCTGAGGCAGAAGGATCGCTGGAGCCCAGCAGGTCAAGGCTGTGGTGGCTGGAAGCGGCCACTACACTCCAGTCTGGGCAACAGTGAGACTCCAACTCAAAAAATACAAAACAAAAACAAATAATGTAAAAACAAAAATGGTCAGGCGCGGTGGCTCACACCTATAATCCCATCACTTTGGAAGGCTGAGGTGAGAGAATTGCCTGAGCCCATGGGTTCAAGACCAGCCTGGGAAACTTGGTGAGACCTCATCTCTACAATAAATCAAAAAATTAGCCAGGTTTTGTGGCGCATGCCTGTAGTTCCAGCTACTTGGAAGGCTGAGGCTGAAGAATCACCTAAGTTCAGCAGGTTAAGGATGCAGTGACCATGAGGGTGCCACTGCACTCCAGACTGGATGACAGGGTGAGAACTCCAACTAAAAAAATGTCCTGCATTGACAAAACTTCTGGGACCCTCTCAGTTCTTTAGGGATGAACTATTGGTTAGTAGTTGCTTACAAAAAGTTTTGAAACATGATGGAGCTTATGTTGAGAAATAAAGTTTTTTATTTTTATCTTTAAGTCCCACTCTCCCACATTTACTTTCTGTCAGCTGAGCTGAACAACCGACAGTCCTCACGTGAGCCATGAGGATCCTGACTATGTTGCTCTCTGGATACCTCCTCCACTTCTGAATGTGCAGAGCACCCATCCTGGATGTTCCATCCTGGAGTGTTCCATCCTGATGCGCGCTACCCTTGAGACCATGTCCCCACCCTCCAGCTGTACATACACTCTTCCAGACATTAACCTACCTGTGATTCCCTGGGTGATTTCTTCCTGACTGCAGTTGCACAACTCTCCAAGAACATGGCCACATCTCTGAGTGTAGAATCCAACTGTGACCCACTCTCATGGATCTCACTGTCTCCAACACAAACTGCCCAAAAATAAAAATAAGAGTATAAAAAGTGACCGGAGGCCAGAGACAGAAGACTGGGAAGATGGAAGTACAGAGAAAGCAATGGCACATGACCACGGGCCACAGACGCTGCAGGGTGCTGACCCAGTTGGCATCTCTCCACTGTGAGGACTTGAGAGTAGGAAAAAGAGCTGGCTATAGTCACATGTTAGAGGAATTTTCCATGAAGACACTCGTCGTGACATGAATAACGCAGTATCACTGCTGTGGTCTGAATGTGTCTCCCCAAATTGCTGTGTTGGCAACTTAACCCCAGTGCAAATGCAGGGACCTTTGGGAGTTTAGGTCATGAGGGTGCGGCCCTGATATATGGATTGTTGCCACTACAGAAAGGTTTGGTGAGTAAGTTCCTCCCTTTCTGCCCTTCTGCCTTCTGCCATGTGAAGACAGCATTCTTTTGTCCTGGAGGACACATTCAAGTGGCCATCTTGGGAACAGAGACTAGTCCTGCCAGACACTGGCACCTTGACCTTGGACTATCCCGGCCTCCATAACTCTGAGAAATAGATTTCTGTTCTTTATAAATCACTGTCTCAGCTATTGCTATAGCAGCATAAAACAAACCAAAACAATCACCTTAACGGTTGGGCCCACATATTGCTGACACTACAAGTTAATGCCAAAAAGCAGGTTTTTAAATAATACAGCCTTTAAAAGAAAGAAGTATTGTTAGGTGTCAATGCGGCAGAGGCAAGAGCAAGCAGGTGGAGATATGCTAAACAAGGGGAGTTGATAAAAATACATTCTCTTCTAAACTAATTTTTGCTTCTGGCCTGGTGCAATGGCTTAAGACTGTAATCCCAGCACCTTGGGAGGCAAGGCAGGAGGATTGCTTGAGTCCAAGAGTCTGACACCAGCCTAGACAACATAGTGAGACTTCATCTCTACCCAAAAAATAAAAAAATAGTTGGACGTGGTGGCTCGTACCTGTAGTCCCAGTTACTTGCGAGGTTGAGGCAGAAAGATCACTTGAGCCCAGGAGTTAATGCTACAGTAAGCTGTGATCATGCCACCGCACTCCAGCCTCATGACAGAGTGAGACCTCTACTTAAAAAGAAAGGATTTAGGGTGGATCACCCCTGAAATTCCAGTACTTTGGAAGGCCAAGGTGGGAAGATTACAGGAGTTAGGAGTTTCGAGACCAGTCTAGGCAACCTAGTGAGAACTTGTCTGTACAAAAACATAAATTAGTAGGGCATGGTGGCATGTGCCTGTAGTCCCAGCTACTTGGAAGGCTGAGGTGAAGGATTGCCTGAGGCTGGAAAGTCGAGGCTGTGGTGAGTCGTGATTGTGCCACTGCATTCCAGCCTGGGCAACAGAGTGAGAACCTGACTTAAATATAAATACATAAACTTTGCTTTCATGTGACAATCTACAGGATTTCAGCATCCCCCTTTAAAGATGTTGCCTCAGTTTGTTAGACTAATAGGCTGTCCCCTAAGGATGCTATTTTTCTAAGATCAAATTAAGAATTTAGCACAGTCTCAAGGGTTTGTACAGAGAGTGAAGAGCAGTATCTTTAAGTAGAAAATAACAGACAAATTTAAAATCAACTACCACATAAGAGAAGAAACAGAACCATCAATTACCAGCATGATCCTCTATACTTTGTCAATCTCTAAAGCAGAGAAATGAATGACGTTCTGTCACTGTTGTCATTTTAGTAGTGCTGTGGGCATGATTCTAGTCTCAAAATGTTATTTTATTTTAGAGAAGCAAAGTAGAATTTTACAATGTACCTTAAACATGCCTGGATTAGAGACCAAAGAAAACAAGTTCAAAAGCTCCACATTTTTAAAATTAGTGAAACTCTATATAAGGGACATGTGATAAGGGTACTAATTTTTGTATGTACATTTTGTGTTTGCCTCTATGTTACTATAAAATTGTTTACACTAAAGCTTCCCTTGACTGGGTATAAAGGCTCATGCCTGTAATCCTAGCACTTTGGGAGGCAGAGGTGAGAGGATTGCCAGGGATTTGAGACCAGCCTGAACAACTTGGCGAGGCCTCATCTCTATAGTAAATAAAAAAGAAAATAGCCAGGTATGGTAGCTCACACCTTTTGTTCCAGCAACTTGGAAAGCTGAGGTGGAAGGACTTCCTGAGCCTGGCAGGTGGAGGCTGCAGTGGCCATGAGAGTGGGTGAAACAGTAAAACTTCGACTCAAAAATAAAATATAATAATAATAATAATATAATAATAAATAATATAATAGTAATAATAATAATAATAATGAAGCTTCCCTCAGCAACAAAAAATAGCACAAGAAATGAAAAGTTCCCATTAAAAAAAAAATTCCAAGGTGATCCAAGGCAGGCACTCAGCAACACCTTAAGAAAAGAGTGTTTCTTCAAGTTCTGTATGATTTTTTAAACATTGATCATACAACTTGAAGTTGTTCTTGTATTTGTGGGAAAAACACCTACCCTGAACCAGCAGCTGCCATCAATATCCAAGCAAAAGAAATTACACCAAAAACAAAGTTACTTCACAGCAAGATTTATTAATACGTCCAAAAGAAAGAAAGAAATCATTTTGTCACACTATATATAGATAATACATACAATGTTTCATACACATATTATATAAATTTTTACACAAGAAAAATATACATAAAATGTAAACTTTTGTATACAAAAACCCTTAAACAAATTAAACAAGGACCGATAACAAAAGGAGACAAATCCATTATTAGTTCATCAAATTTTTAAAGCAGTGATACAGTACATTCATTGAGATATATATGGAAAATGTGAGCCATGTCTTCTTGTTTAAAGAGAAATTACAAACCGAAAGCAATCCCCTCCTAGAACATGGCCCCCAGCACCATGGCACCCTTGCCTAGGTGCACTTCCCACGGGAACAGGGGCTCTCAGCAACCCTCCACTCCACCCCCACCTTGCTCCTATAGCCTGTTGCAGAACTAAGTGACTCCTGGCATTTGTGCATATAACTAAGCTTGCAGCCACTATTAACACAAAGACAGAGGAGAGATTCTCAGTCTGTAAATTCCCTTTAAACAGCATTTTTTTTGGAAAATGTTTTTAACACATGGCCTGTTGAACATACTCGTGTGCCAAGGTAAATGAGAACACTGAAAAGGAGGGTTCTGGGAACTGCTTGTCCTTACTACCATGCAGTTACTTCATTAGGAGAGATTTTAAGACTGCCCAAGCTGTCTGCCATTTACTGGTTTCCAATAAGCCACCTCCCCTTTGACTTCCCACTACAACCTGGTCTCCATCCACATTCCAGGTCTCTAGCCATTAGTACCTCACAGCTGCCAAGAGGCTTTCTATTAAAGGCTGCTTCTAGGGACCCTGCTCAAGCACTCAACTTCTACCTCCATCTCCAGAAGTGTTCTTTGTTGTGTTCTGTAACACCCTTCAGTTTAGAATTGTTCATCTACCTTCCTGTCTCTGAAAGTTTTTCAGGTGTAATCTGCTGCCAACTCTTCACAAAATAAAATAAGATTTAACAGTTTTTCCTTAATGCTCTTGCATTCAGTGTGTTAAATTGATACTACTGAAAAATAACTGAAACTGTAGAAAATAAGAATTTAATCAATGTCACGTGCATGCATCTTGGAGTTCTTTCACGAAAAAAAGTTTGGAAAGACCTTTAATTAAACAAATGCAAAATGTGCTTGAGACAGCTTCGTGAGAGAGCTGCCTTCTTTACAAGCTTAATTTTGAACAAGGTAGAATAACGGTTATGTGTTGCACCTCCCTGCAGCATGACAGTAGTTAGCTTCCCTGGGGCAAAAGGAGCTCAATGATCATCATTATTAATGAAAGGAAGAGTCAAATTGGTGAATTAAGTTGGTTTAGGAGATGGTGGATGACACTCACTAGTCGAAATCTTAGGATCACTTCACTACTGAAATAAATAGGCTGGCTTGTGGCACGTTCATTCAGAGAGAGGAAAATGCGCCAAGCCCTTGAATGACTCCAGCTCTTTCTCACCCTCGTGGGACAAATGGTATTTTATAAATGACCATCTCCCTTTAAGTTAAAAAAAAACCACAACAATAAAAGGAAAAGGAAGATAAATAAATAATGTATGGATGTCTTTACATGAGACTTTTAAATGTTCTTTAAATAACTTTTGATAATGTATTTTAAATAATTACATACAACTGCCACTGCAGTGGCAATATTCCAGTAGGGGCAGCATTTTGCTAAATGTATCGATTACCATTTAGAACTCATACATATTCACATGTATGTACAGCGTATCAACACTATTTATATACATATATCTAGAGGGCAACGTTCATTGCCTCTGAGTATCTGCGTACTGACTCCCACAGTCTGTACTAGACACACTGTGTGAGTCGATACCAGAGTGGATGTGCACATACTCCAGCATGGAGATATACACTTCTGTCTGTGTGTGCATAAGGGTTTTAAAGGCACAATATAGAGTGATGTAAGTTTTCTAGAGAGCTGCAGCAAAGTTAAAACAATGTCACAAACTATGAGAAATGTCAAAAGGAAATACAGCAGAATTCATTACACAAGAATTCATCAAAGCAGTTTCATCATGAGTAAAATGAGTTAGCCACAGAATTCAAGAGGCTTACGCGTGACTTTGTATGCTTTCCATTAAAATGTAAATGGTAAATTTGTGATTAAACCACAAAGCAAATCAAAATGCTTAAATAACAAATTAATAATATTAAGTACAGAAATAAACCTAACACTACTATCACAAAATCATAGTTATGTTCTTTTTTAATTTAAGTAAAATATCCCCAAATTACCAAGGTTAAATTTTCAAATGAGCTTACTTTGTTGGTTTTTTTGTTTTTGAGATAAAGATGAATGCTCAGTTCTTAAAATTACTAAAGAAAATATTACCAGACTTGTATGTTCTGGAAAAATGTCAGCAATATAGATCTTTAAAATAAACAACAGAGAAGCTAATGAAATATGCTTAAGCCAAATTCCTCTGGGTAGAAAGGACATAATCATCTTAAGTAATGAGAGTGACAGGTAGAAGGTGGTGAAGATGAAGACTAGTGGAAATGGCAAGTGAGAACAGTTTGGACAGGTATTCACTTATAACCCACAAACAAGACTATAATCCAAGGACTGCCATTTTAGGATGCTCTGATGACATACTCTAGACTGCCACCTGCTCTGGTTTACAGAACAATCCAGAATTTTCCATCGACATTAATCCTGCTTAACAAAAGTTGTTTACCTATTACACACACACAGAGAGAGACACATTTTTAAGTGAAATATATGTATATAGCTTTATCTATACACACACACATATACATGCATGTATATATAGATTTATACAAATGTATAAATAAACATAATACTTTTCAATCTTTCCATTGACAAGGCAAGCTCACATTCAGCAAAGTGCCACCACCTCTGTAGAGATATATACAACGGGTCTTCCATCAGGGAATTTATTCTAGCAGATCCTGTCAACCAGTCACTGAAGGGAGAAATGGCATAAATACAAACTCCCTTCCTTCGTTTGCATGCATATGTACAAGAAATATGCAGGTTTTATTTAAATCCCAAAGTAAGAGTGAACAAAGCTGGGAGATGCTGCAAAACATAACTGTGAACAAGAACCATACGGGAAGCATTCCCAGGGCTTCACCATGTCTAAGATAAAGTGAATGAGGCTTCAAAGACAACTGTAAATTCAGGCATGTCATCAGAAGTTGCTCTGATCTATTACAAAGTACATGATTTTTTATATTAAAAATAAGTGTAATTGGAACATTTAGTAACAAGTCTAATTTTGATGATTTCAGACCACCAGATACTCCAGTAATGCATGTACAACAACTTGACAACTTAAAATATAGGAATGCATTTTTCTAAATCATTCCATATGAATCAGGTAAAAGTCAAAGGTACATAATTTTTCCTATAGCCAAAA
>NW_007229056.1:0-8109 GCF_000164805.1 Carlito syrichta | reverse complement strand
CGCTTAGTGGCTCAGCCTGTAATCCCGTGCTTTGGGAGGCTGAGGTGAGTGGATTGCCTGAGCCCACGGGTTCGAGACCCACCTGGGCAAGCTAGCAAGACCTCATCTCTACAATAAATAAAAAAAATTAACCGAGCATGGTAGCGCACGCCTGTAGTTCCAGCAACTTGGAAGGCTGATGTGGAAGGATCACTGGAGCCCAACAGGTCAAGGCTGCGGTGGCTGGGAGTGGCCACTGCACTCCAGTATAGGTGACAGAGTGAGACTCCAACTCAAAAAAAAAGAAAAGAAAGGATGAGACAACGTTGAAGATGAAGCCTGTAGCAGACCATCCACATTAATTTCTGAGAAAAACATTTATCTTGTTCATGCTCTAATTGAAGAAGGCCAACAACTAAAAGCAGAAACAGCAGTCAATACCACAGACATCTCAACTAGTTCAGTTTACACAATTCTGATTGAAAAATTAAAGTTGAGCAAATGTCCCACTCAATAGGTGCCAAAACCATTGCTCCTAGATCAGCTTCAAACAAGAGAAGAGCTTTCAGTGAAAATTTTAAACAAGTGGGGTCAAGATCCTGAAGCGTTTCTTCAAAGGACTGTAATGGGAGATGGAACATGGCTTTCTCAGTACTATCCTGAAGAAAAAGCACAACCACAGCAAAGGCTACCAAGGAGAGGATGTGATTCAGTCATAGCCAGAGAAGACCTATCATGAGCAAAGATCATGGCAACAGTGTTTTGAGGTACCCAGGGCATGTGGCTTCTGGACTTCCTGGAAAGCCAAAGAACATCTGCTTATTATGAGAGTGTTTTGAGAAAGTTAGCCAGAGCTTTAGCAGAAAGGTGCCCAGGAAAGCATTATTAGAGAGTCCTCCTCCACCATGACAAGGCTCCTGCTCACTCCTCTCATCAAACAAGGGCGATTCTGTGGGGGTTTCTATGAAGCATCTTTAGGCATCCACCTTACAGTCCTGATTTGGCTGGCTTTTGTTTCCTAATCTTAAAAACTCTGTAAAGGGCACCAATTTTTCTTCAGTTAATAATGTAAAAACAAGCCAGGCTCGGTGGCTCAGCCTGTAATCCCGCGCCTTTGGGATCGCTGAGGTGAGTGGATTGCCTGAGCCCGTGGGTTCGAGACCCACCTGGGCAGGTGAGACCTCATCTCTGCAATAAATCAGAAAAATTAGCCAGGCGTGGTAACGCGCACCTGTAGTTTCAGCTACTTGGAAGGCTGAGGCAGAAGGATCGCTGGAGCCCAGCAGGTCAAGGCTGTGGTGGCTGGAAGCGGCCACTACACTCCAGTCTGGGCAACAGTGAGACTCCAACTCAAAAAATACAAAACAAAAACAAATAATGGAAAAACAAAAATGGTCAGGCGCGGTGGCTCACACCTATAATCCCATCACTTTGGAAGGCTGAGGTGAGAGAATTGCCTGAGCCCATGGGTTCAAGACCAGCCTGGGAAACTTGGTGAGACCTCATCTCTACAATAAATCAAAAAATTAGCCAGGTTTTGTGGCGCATGCCTGTAGTTCCAGCTACTTGGAAGGCTGAGGCTGAAGAATCACCTAAGTTCAGCAGGTTAAGGATGCAGTGACCATGAGGGTGCCACTGCACTCCAGACTGGATGACAGGGTGAGAACTCCAACTAAAAAAATGTCCTGCATTGACAAAACTTCTGGGACCCTCTCAGTTCTTTAGGGATGAACTATTGGTTAGTAGTTGCTTACAAAAAGTTTTGAAACATGATGGAGTTTATGTTGAGAAATAAAGTTTTTTATTTTTATCTTTAAGTCCCACTCTCCCACATTTACTTTCTGTCAGCTGAGCTGAACAACCGACAGTCCTCACGTGAGCCATGAGGATCCTGACTATGTTGCTCTCTGGATACCTCCTCCACTTCTGAATGTGCAGAGCACCCATCCTGGATGTTCCATCCTGGAGTGTTCCATCCTGATGCGCGCTACCCTTGAGACCATGTCCCCACCCTCCAGCTGTACATACACTCTTCCAGACATTAACCTACCTGTGATTCCCTGGGTGATTTCTTCCTGACTGCAGTTGCACAACTCTCCAAGAACATGGCCACATCTCTGAGTGTAGAATCCAACTGTGACCCACTCTCATGGATCTCACTGTCTCCAACACAAACTGCCCAAAAATAAAAATAAGAGTATAAAAAGTGACCGGAGGCCAGAGACAGAAGACTGGGAAGATGGAAGTACAGAGAAAGCAATGGCACATGACCACGGGCCACAGACGCTGCAGGGTGCTGACCCAGTTGGCATCTCTCCACTGTGAGGACTTGAGAGTAGGAAAAAGAGCTGGCTATAGTCACATGTTAGAGGAATTTTCCATGAAGACACTCGTCGTGACATGAATAACGCAGTATCACTGCTGTGGTCTGAATGTGTCTCCCCAAATTGCTGTGTTGGCAACTTAACCCCAGTGCAAATGCAGGGACCTTTGGGAGTTTAGGTCATGAGGGTGCGGCCCTGATATATGGATTGTTGCCACTACAGAAAGGTTTGGTGAGTAAGTTCCTCCCTTTCTGCCCTTCTGCCTTCTGCCATGTGAAGACAGCATTCTTTTGTCCTGGAGGACACATTCAAGTGGCCATCTTGGGAACAGAGACTAGTCCTGCCAGACACTGGCACCTTGACCTTGGACTATCCCGGCCTCCATAACTCTGAGAAATAGATTTCTGTTCTTTATAAATCACTGTCTCAGCTATTGCTATAGCAGCATAAAACAAACCAAAACAATCACCTTAACGGTTGGGCCCACATATTGCTGACACTACAAGTTAATGCCAAAAAGCAGGTTTTTAAATAATACAGCCTTTAAAAGAAAGAAGTATTGTTAGGTGTCAATGCGGCAGAGGCAAGAGCAAGCAGGTGGAGATATGCTAAACAAGGGGAGTTGATAAAAATACATTCTCTTCTAAACTAATTTTTGCTTCTGGCCTGGTGCAATGGCTTAAGACTGTAATCCCAGCACCTTGGGAGGCAAGGCAGGAGGATTGCTTGAGTCCAAGAGTCTGACACCAGCCTAGACAACATAGTGAGACTTCATCTCTACCCAAAAAATAAAAAAATAGTTGGACGTGGTGGCTCGTACCTGTAGTCCCAGTTACTTGGGAGGTTGAGGCAGAAAGATCACTTGAGCCCAGGAGTTAATGCTACAGTAAGCTGTGATCATGCCACCGCACTCCAGCCTCATGACAGAGTGAGACCTCTACTTAAAAAGAAAGGATTTAGGGTGGATCACCCCTGAAATTCCAGTACTTTGGAAGGCCAAGGTGGGAAGATTACAGGAGTTAGGAGTTTCGAGACAGTCTAGGCAACTAGTGAGAACTTGTCTGTACAAAAACATAAATTAGTAGGGCATGGTGGCATGTGCCTGTAGTCCCAGCTACTTGGAAGGCTGAGGTGAAGGATTGCTGAGGCTGGAAGGTCGAGGCTGTGGTGAGTCGTGATTGTGCCACTGCATTCCAGCCTGGGCAACAGAGTGAGAACCTGACTTAAATATAAATACATAAACTTTGCTTTCATGTGACAATCTACAGGATTCAGCATCCCCCTTTAAAGATGTTGCCTCAGTTTGTTAGACTAATAGGCTGTCCCCTAAGGATGCTATTTTTCTAAGATCAAATTAAGAATTTAGCACAGTCTCAAGGGTTTGTACAGAGAGTGAAGAGCAGTATCTTTAAGTAGAAAATAACAGACAAATTTAAAATCAACTACCACATAAGAGAAGAAACAGAACCATCAATTACCAGCATGATCCTCTATACTTTGTCAATCTCTAAAGCAGAGAAATGAATGACGTTCTGTCACTGTTGTCATTTTAGTAGTGCTGTGGGCATGATTCTAGTCTCAAAATGTTATTTTATTTTAGAGAAGCAAAGTAGAATTTTACAATGTACCTTAAACATGCCTGGATTAGAGACCAAAGAAAACAAGTTCAAAAGCTCCACATTTTTAAAATTAGTGAAACTCTATATAAGGAACATGTGATAAGGGTACTAATTTTTGTATGTACATTTTGTGTTTGCCTCTATGTTACTATAAAATTGTTTACACTAAAGCTTCCCTTGACTGGGTATAAAGGCTCATGCCTGTAATCCTAGCACTTTGGGAGGCAGAGGTGAGAGGATTGCCAGGGATTTGAGACCAGCCTGAACAACTTGGCGAGGCCTCATCTCTATAGTAAATAAAAAAGAAAATAGCCAGGTATGGTAGCTCACACCTTTTGTTCCAGCAACTTGGAAAGCTGAGGTGGAAGGACTTCCTGAGCCTGGCAGGTGGAGGCTGCAGTGGCCATGAGAGTGGGTGAAACAGTAAAACTTCGACTCAAAAATAAAATATAATAATAATAATAATATAATAATAAATAATATAATAGTAATAATAATAATAATAATGAAGCTTCCCTCAGCAACAAAAAATAGCACAAGAAATGAAAAGTTCCCATTAAAAAAAAAATTCCAAGGTGATCCAAGGCAGGCACTCAGCAACACCTTAAGAAAAGAGTGTTTCTTCAAGTTCTGTATGATTTTTTAAACATTGATCATACAACTTGAAGTTGTTCTTGTATTTGTGGGAAAAACACCTACCCTGAACCAGCAGCTGCCATCAATATCCAAGCAAAAGAAATTACACCAAAAACAAAGTTACTTCACAGCAAGATTTATTAATACGTCCAAAAGAAAGAAAGAAATCATTTTGTCACACTATATATAGATAATACATACAATGTTTCATACACATATTATATAAATTTTTACACAAGAAAAATATACATAAAATGTAAACTTTTGTATACAAAAACCCTTAAACAAATTAAACAAGGACCGATAACAAAAGGAGACAAATCCATTATTAGTTCATCAAATTTTTAAAGCAGTGATACAGTACATTCATTGAGATATATATGGAAAATGTGAGCCATGTCTTCTTGTTTAAAGAGAAATTACAAACCGAAAGCAATCCCCTCCTAGAACATGGCCCCCAGCACCATGGCACCCTTGCCTAGGTGCACTTCCCACGGGAACAGGGGCTCTCAGCAACCCTCCACTCCACCCCCACCTTGCTCCTATAGCCTGTTGCAGAACTAAGTGACTCCTGGCATTTGTGCATATAACTAAGCTTGCAGCCACTATTAACACAAAGACAGAGGAGAGATTCTCAGTCTGTAAATTCCCTTTAAACAGCATTTTTTTTGGAAAATGTTTTTAACACATGGCCTGTTGAACATACTCGTGTGCCAAGGTAAATGAGAACACTGAAAAGGAGGGTTCTGGGAACTGCTTGTCCTTACTACCATGCAGTTACTTCATTAGGAGAGATTTTAAGACTGCCCAAGCTGTCTGCCATTTACTGGTTTCCAATAAGCCACCTCCCCTTTGACTTCCCACTACAACCTGGTCTCCATCCACATTCCAGGTCTCTAGCCATTAGTACCTCACAGCTGCCAAGAGGCTTTCTATTAAAGGCTGCTTCTAGGGACCCTGCTCAAGCACTCAACTTCTACCTCCATCTCCAGAAGTGTTCTTTGTTGTGTTCTGTAACACCCTTCAGTTTAGAATTGTTCATCTACCTTCCTGTCTCTGAAAGTTTTTCAGGTGTAATCTGCTGCCAACTCTTCACAAAATAAAATAAGATTTAACAGTTTTTCCTTAATGTTCTTGCATTCAGTGTGTTAAATTGATACTACTGAAAAATAACTGAAACTGTAGAAAATAAGAATTTAATCAATGTCACGTGCATGCATCTTGGAGTTCTTTCACGAAAAAAAGTTTGGAAAGACCTTTAATTAAACAAATGCAAAATGTGCTTGAGACAGCTTCGTGAGAGAGCTGCCTTCTTTACAAGCTTAATTTTGAACAAGGTAGAATAACGGTTATGTGTTGCACCTCCCTGCAGCATGACAGTAGTTAGCTTCCCTGGGGCAAAAGGAGCTCAATGATCATCATTATTAATGAAAGGAAGAGTCAAATTGGTGAATTAAGTTGGTTTAGGAGATGGTGGATGACACTCACTAGTCGAAATCTTAGGATCACTTCACTACTGAAATAAATAGGCTGGCTTGTGGCACGTTCATTCAGAGAGAGGAAAATGCGCCAAGCCCTTGAATGACTCCAGCTCTTTCTCACCCTCGTGGGACAAATGGTATTTTATAAATGACCATCTCCCTTTAAGTTAAAAAAAAACCACAACAATAAAAGGAAAAGGAAGATAAATAAATAATGTATGGATGTCTTTACATGAGACTTTTAAATGTTCTTTAAATAACTTTTGATAATGTATTTTAAATAATTACATACAACTGCCACTGCAGTGGCAATATTCCAGTAGGGGCAGCATTTTGCTAAATGTAAAAGATTACCATTTAGAACTCATACATATTCACATGTATGTACAGCGTATCAACACTATTTATATACATATATCTAGAGGGCAACGTTCATTGCCTCTGAGTATCTGCGTACTGACTCCCACAGTCTGTACTAGACACACTGTGTGAGTCGATACCAGAGTGGATGTGCACATACTCCAGCATGGAGATATACACTTCTGTCTGTGTGTGCATAAGGGTTTTAAAGGCACAATATAGAGTGATGTAAGTTTTCTAGAGAGCTGCAGCAAAGTTAAAACAATGTCACAAACTATGAGAAATGTCAAAAGGAAATACAGCAGAATTCATTACACAAGAATTCATCAAAGCAGTTTCATCATGAGTAAAATGAGTTAGCCACAGAATTCAAGAGGCTTACGCGTGACTTTGTATGCTTTCCATTAAAATGTAAATGGTAAATTTGTGATTAAACCACAAAGCAAATCAAAATGCTTAAATAACAAATTAATAATATTAAGTACAGAAATAAACCTAACACTACTATCACAAAATCATAGTTATGTTCTTTTTTAATTTAAGTAAAATATCCCCAAATTACCAAGGTTAAATTTTCAAATGAGCTTACTTTGTTGGTTTTTTTGTTTTTGAGATAAAGATGAATGCTCAGTTCTTAAAATTACTAAAGAAAATATTACCAGACTTGTATGTTCTGGAAAAATGTCAGCAATATAGATCTTTAAAATAAACAACAGAGAAGCTAATGAAATATGCTTAAGCCAAATTCCTCTGGGTAGAAAGGACATAATCATCTTAAGTAATGAGAGTGACAGGTAGAAGGTGGTGAAGATGAAGACTAGTGGAAATGGCAAGTGAGAACAGTTTGGACAGGTATTCACTTATAACCCACAAACAAGACTATAATCCAAGGACTGCCATTTTAGGATGCTCTGATGACATACTCTAGACTGCCACCTGCTCTGGTTTACAGAACAATCCAGAATTTTCCATCGACATTAATCCTGCTTAACAAAAGTTGTTTACCTATTACACACACACAGAGAGAGACACATTTTTAAGTGAAATATATGTATATAGCTTTATCTATACACACACACATATACATGCATGTATATATAGATTTATACAAATGTATAAATAAACATAATACTTTTCAATCTTTCCATTGACAAGGCAAGCTCACATTCAGCAAAGTGCCACCACCTCTGTAGAGATATATACAACGGGTCTTCCATCAGGGAATTTATTCTAGCAGATCCTGTCAACCAGTCACTGAAGGGAGAAATGGCATAAATACAAACTCCCTTCCTTCGTTTGCATGCATATGTACAAGAAATATGCAGGTTTTATTTAAATCCCAAAGTAAGAGTGAACAAAGCTGGGAGATGCTGCAAAACATAACTGTGAACAAGAACCATACGGGAAGCATTCCCAGGGCTTCACCATGTCTAAGATAAAGTGAATGAGGCTTCAAAGACAACTGTAAATTCAGGCATGTCATCAGAAGTTGCTCTGATCTATTACAAAGTACATGATTTTTTATATTAAAAATAAGTGTAATTGGAACATTTAGTAACAAGTCTAATTTTGATGATTTCAGACCACCAGATACTCCAGTAATGCATGTACAACAACTTGACAACTTAAAATATAGGAATGCATTTTTCTAAATCATTCCATATGAATCAGGTAAAAGTCAAAGGTACATAATTTTTCCTATAGCCAAAA
>NW_007229055.1:0-4566 GCF_000164805.1 Carlito syrichta | reverse complement strand
CGCTTAGTGGCTCAGCCTGTAATCCCGTGCTTTGGGAGGCTGAGGTGAGTGGATTGCCTGAGCCCACGGGTTCGAGACCCACCTGGGCAAGCTAGCAAGACCTCATCTCTACAATAAATAAAAAAAATTAACCGAGCATGGTAGCGCACGCCTGTAGTTCCAGCAACTTGGAAGGCTGATGTGGAAGGATCACTGGAGCCCAACAGGTCAAGGCTGCGGTGGCTGGGAGTGGCCACTGCACTCCAGTATAGGTGACAGAGTGAGACTCCAACTCAAAAAAAAAGAAAAGAAAGGATGAGACAACGTTGAAGATGAAGCCTGTAGCAGACCATCCACATTAATTTCTGAGAAAAACATTTATCTTGTTCATGCTCTAATTGAAGAAGGCCAACAACTAAAAGCAGAAACAGCAGTCAATACCACAGACATCTCAACTAGTTCAGTTTACACAATTCTGATTGAAAAATTAAAGTTGAGCAAATGTCCCACTCAATAGGTGCCAAAACCATTGCTCCTAGATCAGCTTCAAACAAGAGAAGAGCTTTCAGTGAAAATTTTAAACAAGTGGGGTCAAGATCCTGAAGCGTTTCTTCAAAGGACTGTAATGGGAGATGGAACATGGCTTTCTCAGTACTATCCTGAAGAAAAAGCACAACCACAGCAAAGGCTACCAAGGAGAGGATGTGATTCAGTCATAGCCAGAGAAGACCTATCATGAGCAAAGATCATGGCAACAGTGTTTTGAGGTACCCAGGGCATGTGGCTTCTGGACTTCCTGGAAAGCCAAAGAACATCTGCTTATTATGAGAGTGTTTTGAGAAAGTTAGCCAGAGCTTTAGCAGAAAGGTGCCCAGGAAAGCATTATTAGAGAGTCCTCCTCCACCATGACAAGGCTCCTGCTCACTCCTCTCATCAAACAAGGGCGATTCTGTGGGGGTTTCTATGAAGCATCTTTAGGCATCCACCTTACAGTCCTGATTTGGCTGGCTTTTGTTTCCTAATCTTAAAAACTCTGTAAAGGGCACCAATTTTTCTTCAGTTAATAATGTAAAAACAAGCCAGGCTCGGTGGCTCAGCCTGTAATCCCGCGCCTTTGGGAGGCTGAGGTGAGTGGATTGCCTGAGCCCGTGGGTTCGAGACCCACCTGGGCAGGTGAGACCTCATCTCTGCAATAAATCAGAAAAATTAGCCAGGCGTGGTAACGCGCACCTGTAGTTTCAGCTACTTGGAAGGCTGAGGCAGAAGGATCGCTGGAGCCCAGCAGGTCAAGGCTGTGGTGGCTGGAAGCGGCCACTACACTCCAGTCTGGGCAACAGTGAGACTCCAACTCAAAAAATACAAAACAAAAACAAATAATGTAAAAACAAAAATGGTCAGGCGCGGTGGCTCACACCTATAATCCCATCACTTTGGAAGGCTGAGGTGAGAGAATTGCCTGAGCCCATGGGTTCAAGACCAGCCTGGGAAACTTGGTGAGACCTCATCTCTACAATAAATCAAAAAATTAGCCAGGTTTTGTGGCGCATGCCTGTAGTTCCAGCCTACTTGGAAGGCTGAGGCTGAAGAATCACCTAAGTTCAGCAGGTTAAGGATGCAGTGACCATGAGGGTGCCACTGCACTCCAGACTGGATGACAGGGTGAGAACTCCAACTAAAAAAATGTCCTGCATTGACAAAACTTCTGGGACCCTCTCAGTTCTTTAGGGATGAACTATTGGTTAGTAGTTGCTTACAAAAAGTTTTGAAACATGATGGAGTTTATGTTGAGAAATAAAGTTTTTTATTTTTATCTTTAAGTCCCACTCTCCCACATTTACTTTCTGTCAGCTGAGCTGAACAACCGACAGTCCTCACGTGAGCCATGAGGATCCTGACTATGTTGCTCTCTGGATACCTCCTCCACTTCTGAATGTGCAGAGCACCCATCCTGGATGTTCCATCCTGGAGTGTTCCATCCTGATGCGCGCTACCCTTGAGACCATGTCCCCACCCTCCAGCTGTACATACACTCTTCCAGACATTAACCTACCTGTGATTCCCTGGGTGATTTCTTCCTGACTGCAGTTGCACAACTCTCCAAGAACATGGCCACATCTCTGAGTGTAGAATCCAACTGTGACCCACTCTCATGGATCTCACTGTCTCCAACACAAACTGCCCAAAAATAAAAATAAGAGTATAAAAAGTGACTGGAGGCCAGAGACAGAAGACTGGGAAGATGGAAGTACAGAGAAAGCAATGGCACATGACCATGGGCCACAGACGCTGCAGGTGCTGACCCAGTTGGCATCTCTCCACTGTGAGGACTTGAGAGTAGGAAAAAGAGCTGGCTATAGTCACATGTTAGAGGAATTTTCCATGAAGACACTCGTCGTGACATGAATAACGCAGTATCACTGCTGTGGTCTGAATGTGTCTCCCCAAATTGCTGTGTTGGCAACTTAACCCCAGTGCAAATGCAGGGACCTTTGGGAGTTTAGGTCATGAGGGTGCGGCCCTGATATATGGATTGTTGCCACTACAGAAAGGTTTGGTGAGTAAGTTCCTCCCTTTCTGCCCTTCTGCCTTCTGCCATGTGAAGACAGCATTCTTTTGTCCTGGAGGACACATTCAAGTGGCCATCTTGGGAACAGAGACTAGTCCTGCCAGACACTGGCACCTTGACCTTGGACTATCCCGGCCTCCATAACTCTGAGAAATAGATTTCTGTTCTTTATAAATCACTGTCTCAGCTATTGCTATAGCAGCATAAAACAAACCAAAACAATCACCTTAACGGTTGGGCCCACATATTGCTGACACTACAAGTTAATGCCAAAAAGCAGGTTTTTAAATAATACAGCCTTTAAAAGAAAGAAGTATTGTTAGGTGTCAATGCGGCAGAGGCAAGAGCAAGCAGGTGGAGATATGCTAAACAAGGGGAGTTGATAAAAATACATTCTCTTCTAAACTAATTTTTGCTTCTGGCCTGGTGCAATGGCTTAAGACTGTAATCCCAGCACCTTGGGAGGCAAGGCAGGAGGATTGCTTGAGTCCAAGAGTCTGACACCAGCCTAGACAACATAGTGAGACTTCATCTCTACCCAAAAAATAAAAAAATAGTTGGACGTGGTGGCTCGTACCTGTAGTCCCAGTTACTTGGGAGGTTGAGGCAGAAAGATCACTTGAGCCCAGGAGTTAATGCTACAGTAAGCTGTGATCATGCCACCGCACTCCAGCCTCATGACAGAGTGAGACCTCTACTTAAAAAGAAAGGATTTAGGGTGGATCACCCCTGAAATTCCAGTACTTTGGAAGGCCAAGGTGGGAAGATTACAGGAGTTAGGAGTTTCGAGACCAGTCTAGGCAACCTAGTGAGAACTTGTCTGTACAAAAACATAAATTAGTAGGGCATGGTGGCATGTGCCTGTAGTCCCAGCTACTTGGAAGGCTGAGGTGAAGGATTGCCTGAGGCTGGAAGGTCGAGGCTGTGGTGAGTCGTGATTGTGCCACTGCATTCCAGCCTGGGCAACAGAGTGAGAACCTGACTTAAATATAAATACATAAATTTTGCTTTCATGTGACAATCTACAGGATTTCAGCATCCCCCTTTAAAGATGTTGCCTCAGTTTGTTAGACTAATAGGCTGTCCCCTAAGGATGCTATTTTTCTAAGATCAAATTAAGAATTTAGCACAGTCTCAAGGGTTTGTACAGAGAGTGAAGAGCAGTATCTTTAAGTAGAAAATAACAGACAAATTTAAAATCAACTACCACATAAGAGAAGAAACAGAACCATCAATTACCAGCATGATCCTCTATACTTTGTCAATCTCTAAAGCAGAGAAATGAATGACGTTCTGTCACTGTTGTCATTTTAGTAGTGCTGTGGGCATGATTCTAGTCTCAAAATGTTATTTTATTTTAGAGAAGCAAAGTAGAATTTTACAATGTACCTTAAACATGCCTGGATTAGAGACCAAAGAAAACAAGTTCAAAAGCTCCACATTTTTAAAATTAGTGAAACTCTATATAAGGAACATGTGATAAGGGTACTAATTTTTGTATGTACATTTTGTGTTTGCCTCTATGTTACTATAAAATTGTTTACACTAAAGCTTCCCTTGACTGGGTATAAAGGCTCATGCCTGTAATCCTAGCACTTTGGGAGGCAGAGGTGAGAGGATTGCCAGGGATTTGAGACCAGCCTGAACAACTTGGCGAGGCCTCATCTCTATAGTAAATAAAAAAGAAAATAGCCAGGTATGGTAGCTCACACCTTTTGTTCCAGCTACTTGGAAAGCTGAGGTGGAAGGACTTCCTGAGCCTGGCAGGTGGAGGCTGCAGTGGCCATGAGAGTGGGTGAAACAGTAAAACTTCGACTCAAAAATAAAATATAATAATAATAATAATATAATAATAAATAATATAATAGTAATAATAATAATAATAATGAAGCTTCCCTCAGCAACAAAAAATAGCACAAGAAATGAAAAGTTCCCATTAAAAAAAAATTCCAAGGTGATCCAAGGCAGGCACTCAGCAACACCTTAAGAAAAGAGTGTTTCTTCAAGTTCTGTATGATTTT
>NW_007229054.1:0-1516 GCF_000164805.1 Carlito syrichta | reverse complement strand
CCAAGACCCTGGCTTGGTACCAGTAGGTGATGAGGCTACCCACCAACTGGAGAGCATCCTTGTCACAGCCTTGGATGCCATGCTCCTGCTGACACCTCAGTTTCTTCTCACACTGTGCTCCCCTCTCTCTACTCCAGCAATGCTGGTCTCTTTTTAGCTGGTCTCTTCAGTTCATGCATCCTCCCCACCAGAACTTTGCATGTGCTGCTCCTCCACCTGGAGCACCTTTCACCTCACTCTCTAGCTAATTAGTTCTTGCCAATCCTTCAAACCTCAGTGCAGGCATCACCTCCTTAAACTAGCTTTTCTGAACTTCCCACCAAATCAGATCTTACTTTGATGGGCTCTGATAGCACCTGTCTTGGGTCAAGTTGCCTCTAAGCAGAGCCTGATGCAGGTGTTTGGGTGCACATGATGGACTGAAGGAGAAAGGGAGAGAAGGATTCAGGAAGGGGAAGACGAGGGTAGGGGCTAAGTAAAACTGTGGTCTAAGAAAGAGTATGGCTCAGCAGATCCCATAGGAGCTCTGGAGTTGTAACTGCACACAACGTTGCCCCCTTGAGACAAGAAGCAGGAGTTTCCACTGGAGCTGGCTTCTGGCTTCAGAATGACCAGTCAGGGAGTGGGAGATGTAGCCTTCCAAGGGCACATCTGCAGAGGTGGGAGGGAGCTGCTGTGAGCCATCTGCAGCCAAGACAGCAGCGGGGGGATAAGGGTGCCTGTGGTGAATGAAGACCTGGGCAGGGCACCAGCAGCCACCATCACAGTTCTACAAACCTGTCCTTGGTGGTAGCCTTGCAGCCCAGTGAGACTCATCTGTTCATGAGGGCAGGGACTATGTCTGGCTTTGTTCACTGCTTTATTTCCAGAACCTGGGACATACAGGCTGTGATGAATGAATGAGTGAGTGAATGAACAAACTGGCCAGTGAATGGAGAAAGAGACTCAGTTTGGATTTTAAAAAGCAAGTTGAAATCCCAAAAACAGCTAATGGAGTGTGCCAATTAATGAAGTCATTTCAGATTATCCTACAGTCACATCCCCAAAAGAAAGATACTTACTAAAATCTTAAAGGATACTTAGTAACTCTTAAATCTTATCAAACCTTATATCATCAAGAAATTCAAGGAGTATACTGGGCCCAGCAAGGGGAAATACTCTTTTGTTAATTCTTTGGTGATGCCTGCTGGAAATATCTTTCATTTTGCATGTAAGCTAAAAAAATATCACAAAATTAGTACCCCCTTTAGGATCTAGAAGCCAATAAATGAAATGTTTCGTAAAAACAAAGGAAGAAGGCTGTCCCAGAGACCTGGACACATTAGCAGGTGTCTGGATGCCGCTTTGGTGTGCATGCCATTTCTGTGGACAGGACTGTCACTGTCGGTGGGAAAACCGTCAAAGATGGCAACCTCAGAAAGAGCTGCCCAGGAATCTGTAAAGACCCTGATTGTTAGGCATATTCAAAGCTAACTTCTGATAAAGCTGAGTCTGATTTGGCAGAATGACAAGATGT
>NW_007229053.1:0-4747 GCF_000164805.1 Carlito syrichta | reverse complement strand
CAGTCACATCCCCAAAAGAAAGATACTTACTAAAATCTTAAAGGATACTTAGTAACTCTTAAATCTTATCAAACCTTATATCATCAAGAAATTCAAGGAATATACTGGGCCCAGCAAGGGGAAATACTCTTTTGTTAATTCTTTGGTGATGCCTGCTGGAAATATCTTTCATTTTGCATGTAAGCTAAAAAAAATCACAAAATTAGTACCCCCTTTAGGATCTAGAAGCCAATAAATGAAATGTTTCGTAAAAACAAAGGAAGAAGGCTGTCCCAGAGACCTGGACACATTAGCAGGTGTCTGGATGCCGCTTTGGTGTGCATGCCATTTCTGTGGACAGGACTGTCACTGTCGGTGGGAAAACCGTCAAAGATGGCAACCTCAGAAAGAGCTGCCCAGGAATCTGTAAAGACCCTGATTGTTAGGCATATTCAAAGCTAACTTCTGATAAAGCTGAGTCTGATTTGGCAGAATGACAAGATGTTTCACCAAAAAAAAAAAAAAAATCACAAAATATGTGAGAAAAAAGTCTAAGCTCTGTGAAAGAATGTTCCTTACAGCCCTCCCAGAAGTCAGCATTCGGGACAACCCTTCTCTCAGCCAGGGTGGCTTCCCTGGAGACAAGCAAGGAATGTGGGACAAACAGGCAAGGAGAGTGGAGAAAAGCAATCCCCCAATACCAAGGCACAGGCGACCCCAACACCGTGGCCCAGGCAGCCCCAACACTACAGACCAGGGGCCCTTACACCATGGCCCAAGCAGCCCCAACACCATGGCCCAGGGAGCCCCCAGCATCACCATGCTGTATGCAGATCCAGGCCCATGAGGAAACCCAGCCCCCCTCAGCTCTAAGAGTCCGATAAAGGTCCAGATGTCAAGAAAATGTCCTACCTTCCTGAGAGTTTGATTCTCTGGGTAACCCACATGTAGGGAACAAATTTCCCAAAGAGAGGGACAAATGGTGCTGAGACACAGGCAAGAGCCTTCGTTAAGGAAGAGGCGTGTGGTGGTTGAGAGCCCCAGCCTGAGGGCCTGGTTCAGGTCTAGAGTCCAGCCAGGTCTGTCCCTCCATTGCCTCCCCTTCCCATGCTTAGTTTCCCTCATTAATAGAAGACCACCTTGCACCCAAAACAAAAATGATGGCTGTGAAGCACTCGGGGCAACACCTTACCTGCAGCACCATGAAGGAAAGATGGCCTCCAGTTTTTCATCATTAATTTCATCATTGAGCCCACATGCCACAAAGCACTATTCCAGTCGCTTGAAGAATGACAGCTAGTGTGTGCATGATTCACAATTTACAAGGCATTTTCAAATAGATTCTAACATTCCATCTGAGAGCAGGGAGTTACTTATGCATGTCATTTAACAGATGGAGACAGTGAGACTCAGAGAGGCAAAGAGACCCGCTTGAGGTCACTGACAGAGCCAGGAGGTGACAGCATTGGGCATCAGTTCCAAATATGGGCCATTCCCAGGCAGCACACAGGCCTCACTTGGTGGCTCCTCCTCTCTTGTAATGAAGAAGGCAGCATATGGCCAACACAGATGAAAGGAGAAAGTGGAAACAGCATATAGAAAAGGAGTCAGGAGCAAATCGACATCTTCATCTGGGTCGTGTGACAAAATAGAATTCCTTAAAAGTAACAAACTGAATTGTCAGTGTAGGCCACATGTTCTATTCTGGTCTACGATGATAATTATAATTCTTGGTTAATAGAAAACTATTTTTCTCTTCTCTCTGCAAAGAGCTTACAGTAGCAACCCCCCAGAAATCGGAAAAAGGAAAAAAAACACCTGGCTGCATCTTTGCATTTTCTCCAGGAAAGTCCAGTCCAACAGACTCTGCATTCCCTCTAGTGAAGGACCTGGCCCAGGGTTCTGAGGTCCTTGCTGGGTTCCAGTTAAGAAACCCACATTAGGAGAAAAAAAATGACCCAACATGTTCTCAGGGGCTCCCCAGAAATGGGGACCCCAGGACAGACTAATTACAGCTTTCTAAGTCACCACAAACACATAAAGATGTGCTGGGTACCCTCACACAGGGAGAGACAGGAGGAATTCACAGGTAAACAAAAAAGCAGTAAGAAATGTTGGTTCCATGCAATGTTAGCAGGGAAAGGACTATGAGCCTTATCCCACGTGGAGGACAGTCAGCTCTTGATGAAACCAGAATCCCAGAACCAGAATGGATCTGAAAAGTGGGCTGAGCAGTTGAATAATGCATTTTCTACCATTGATCTTTGGCAACCTCGGTGGTCTGTGGGGAAGAGGGGCGGTGGGTGGACATGGCAGCACTAGTGAAATTGTCTAACCACTTTTCACCTAGGCTCGACTAAAATCAGTCAAAATCCCTTCTCTCCCAAATCCACTCCCTGTCTGTCTCTCTCCACTGTGTCTTCCCTGGAAAACTGGTCTGGTCAATGCCTACCTTACTCTGGGCCAGTCTTTCATGTAGAAGGATTGGTCTCCATAAGTCCTGGGCCATGAGGGACAGTGGAGTAAGCTGATGCAACAGTACCCTGAGGCCACCACTTCTACCCTCTGTGCAGCCAGAGGCACCTTTCTGACTTGCAGCCAAATAGAGTTATTTACAGAGACACCCAGTAACAGCAGCAGGTGGGTGTGTGTGGGCATTGTACAGGGCATCATTGGTACCTGCCTGGAAACAGCCTGAGTCACAAAGGCCTTGGGCAAAGCACTGTGTCTGGAAGGGGATTTCACACAGTACAAGTGAAAAGGTGAAGGAAGTGAGAAAGGGGAAAGAAAGCACCAATAACCCAAGCTATACTGTCTGGCAGGACCCAACCTGGCTGAGAACTCCAAGGAACTGAGGAGAGTGGTCCTCAGAGCTGCCCCTCCAGAAGCTAAGGGGCTGAACATTGGCCATCTAACCTCCCTGAGAAACTTGGATTATTACTTTCCCTGCCACAGTGAGGAATCAAGGCTTGGAGAAGTTGCATGTCCCTGTGAGTGGCAGAGACAGACTCTGACCCCAGTTCTCTCTGAATCCAGAATAAACTTAACATGGAGCACCTATACATGCCTTGCATGGATATGCATTCCAGACAAATCTGTGACATCAGAGTCTTATTTAATATCTAAAGGTGTTTCACACCATGCCAACCATCCTATAATGCCTGATGAGTAGCTGGCTGGCTGCCAGTCAAATGTGGACACTGGCCCTCACACATGGCCTCCCACATGACCATCCAAACCCTAATTTCATGGGGTTTATGATCCTGGAGCAGCAGATGCAGTGGTCACGGCCTGAGAGGACCACAGAGGGCAGAGCCAGTGCTGGAGATGCCAAGCCTGAGAGCTTGGGCTCCCAGCCCCTTGGAAATATCCAGAGGAAATCCTTACCTCAAAACCCAGGCTCCAAGGGACCAGGCCGCCATTGTTCCAGCAACAAAGGCATCAACCATCATGAGACCTGGCAGTCAAGGACACTCAGGCACACGGGAAGCACAGTGGCTATTTTTGGGACCACAGCACCCAAGCCAGCTTCCCCAAATGTGAGAGTGTCCTTCCCCTTTATTATCCAAGCATGACTCCTGGTTTCTGTAGCCATTGGCACAGGCAGGAGAAAATTTACCAGCATTAATAGTTGACTTTGGAAAGCTTATTAAAAAGGGAGACAGTGTCTTAGAAAGCTGCTTACTGAAGTATAGGAAACGACAACCTTTCCCTTGGGATTTTGTAGGGTGGTTACATGGACAAAACACGTTGGATTTAACTCTTAAAGTCAGCATATGACATGACATTAAGGATTCCTTATTCAATGTTTAAGTGTGCTAATAGCATTGTGATTGTTTCTTTAAAAATACATACTGTAATATTTACAAACACATTCTCTGAATCTTCACACTCCAGCTTTGCCCAAGAAAAGACATTTCCATCTAAAAGTCAAACACTGCAAAACACCCTGAAAAGAGACAAAGCAGACCTTAAATGTAAAGCCCTTTCCACCAACTGGCTTGCAGCACCCACAACAGAAAGGGCTTTGTTTACAACCAAATATGCTCAAATAACAACTCTTTGGTTATTTCACCTGCAAACAGGGCACAACACTGTACAAAATGCAAATTCCATGACTCTGGGCACAGACATACAAACAAAAATGGCTCTGAAAATTCCTTGGGCTGGGATGATGGCTGGGAGGTGGGTTTGGACACATTCAAACAGTGGCACATTCTCTCCAGTGCTTGAAGAAAGCAGTGAACAAAGGACCAGGCAGTTGTTCAAATTTAAAGGCTGCATAGCTGAGACTACTTGTAACCCAATGTGCAATGAAGAAAGAAGAAAACATCCTCAAATCAATAATTCAGTTCATTATCTTGTTTGCTTGTTATTGCCAAGAGGAAGAGAAAAGGTGAGTGAGTTGTATAACTATGGGTCTATTTTATTCTCCAAAAAAAGCATGGTCTAAAAGTAAGGTCATCAATTTGGAGATGGCATGGAAAGGAAGTATACCCCAAATCCACTTACATTCCCAAAACGTAGCCCTTCACCTTATTCTTATTCTGGGATGATGAAAACAGGGGACCTGAGACTCACTCATGGGGCTCTAAACCATTCCAACTACAGGGATGCAAGGATGGTAAAATATCTGCAAATAAATAAACGTGATTCAAGGATTTACATTTCAAGGATTCAAGGATGGTAAAATATCTGCAAATAAATAAACGTAAAGAGAAGCAACATCAAAAAACATATGATCCATCTCAATAGATGCAGAAAAGGC
>NW_007229052.1:0-358 GCF_000164805.1 Carlito syrichta | reverse complement strand
TGATAAAGCTGAGTCTGATTTGGCAGAATGACAAGATGTTTCACCAAAAAAAAAAAAAAATCACAAAATATGTGAGAAAAAAGTCTAAGCTCTGTGAAAGAATGTTCCTTACAGCCCTCCCAGAAGTCAGCATTCGGGACAACCCTTCTCTCAGCCAGGGTGGCTTCCCTGGAGACAAGCAAGGAATGTGGGACAAACAGGCAAGGAGAGTGGAGAAAAGCAATCCCCCAATACCAAGGCACAGGCGACCCCAACACCGTGGCCCAGGCAGCCCCAACACTACAGACCAGGGGCCCTTACACCATGGCCCAAGCAGCCCCAACACCATGGCCCAGGGAGCCCCCAGCATCACCATGCT
>NW_007229051.1:0-5493 GCF_000164805.1 Carlito syrichta | reverse complement strand
CAGAACTATTACTGAGCCAAAAGGAACATCTTTCTTGGTATCAGTTGCCACTTACATGGGTTGGCTTAACCACAAGTTCCACAGGAATATCAGGAAAGTCCCTGAATAAGCAACATAATCAGTAGTGCGTGTTTTAGGGAGTATTCCTCAGTAAATCCTGGAAATAAAGCAAACTGTGATGGATTCACAAACTGTCAAGTGTCAAAATTATTTGCAATATTTGGCCTTCTCTCTAACCACGCTTTCTGCTTCCAACCCCCCACCTTCAACTTCTTCAGGAAATTTTGTCCCACAAGAAATAATCAACAAGTTTTATTAGCTGGTAATTACAAATTAGACTATAAAGATTAAAGTAAAATTCAGAAGGAAACAAGTCTCCAAGATCTTATTGAGGCTGCTGAAGGTGCTTTTCTCAGCCACAGCAGAGGAAGGAATGGCCCTGAGAAAGATTCTCAGGGTCCCTGTGCAAGCAACCACTTCATCTGGCAGCTTTACAGCCGAGGCTCTTCTTTTAGACCCCTCATTAAGGCAGAATTCTTTTTTGTTCTCTACTTAACTGGAGTCTGAAGTCCAGAATCCCCTCATATTCCACACCCTGTTCAGTTTATCAAAATCTGATTTTTGTTCATTATACCCTTGTTGTCAGAAATGATCATTTTTTCTCTAGGTTATTACAATTGCGTGATATCTATTCACAGGTATATGTTATAGTACATGAAGAATTTTTGAAGCAGCTTACTAGAAGAAAAGAATCTCCTTCTATAAAGATTCTTAATTGGGGTATTGCCTTATATGATTTTTCCTGTATTTAAAAAAGTGATGAGAAGGGGGCTGTGCCTGGCTTTCAGTTTCCAGTGTAAAACATTGTCACTTAGCTGTTGAAATAGCAGTTTCACTGTCACACCTCCTTTGTGGTGGGAAAAGTGATGGAACACTCAGCAAGTTTTGTTTACTTGAAGTAAAATGGGAGATCTTATCACAGTAATGCAATGGTTTGAGATTCATTTATAAAGATGACACTACTGACCTACCACAAGGAGTGCATGTGCCTGGAATTGTTTTTGTTGTTGTTGTTTGTCTTTTTGTTGTTGTTAATTAATTTGAGCTGAAGCATCCACAGCCTCCTATTCATATTTCCTTAGGTTCAAGAGCCAGAAAGATGTATGATGGGGACACAGAGGCTCAGAGAAAAATTTCACTTGGTTAGATCTTATCGCTAACAAGTACTACCTTATGTTATCCTCATAATAACTACTAACATTTATTGAGCTCCAGCAATGTACCTTGTACTACACTATAAATTTACACAACTCTAAGAGGTCAGTACTATCATTATCCACATTTGACTGAGATACAATAGAGAGATTAGTGACTTGTTCAAGATAACACAGCTAATAGATGACAGAGCTAGGATTTGAATTCAAGTGTCTTAGGTCAGGTTTACCAGAAGCAGAACCTGAGATAAGGTTCAGGTGCAAGTTATTTATTAAGCATAAAATATCAGGAGAAACCAGTATGGGAATGGGGAGAGCAATATATATCAGCTTTCTGTGACTACATAAGAAAGTACCTCAAAACATACAGACTTAAAATAATAACAAATGTTTATCATCTCACATGTTTTCTGTGGGTCAGGAATCTGAAGTGGCTTCATTGGGTGATTCTGGCTCAGGATTTCTCATGAGGGTGCAGATGTCAGCTGGAACTGCAGCCATCTGAAGGATTGACTGGGGCTGGAGGATCAGCTAACAAGACGCTCCCTCATGTGAATGGCAAGTTTGTGCTGGCTATTGATGAGAAGGCTCAGTTTCTTGCTATATGTACCTCTTCATAGGACTACTTGAGTGTCTGCTTCACATAACAAGTGGAATCCCCCAGAAAGGACAACCCAAAAGAATGTAAAGTGAAAGTCACAATGACTTTTATGATCTGGCCTTAAAAATCATGCACCATCACTTTCACAATATCCTGTTGGTCACACAAGTGTGAGAAGGGACTATACAAGGGTATAAAAATGAGAAGACAAATGTCATTGGGGAAGTCATTTTGAAGGCTGGCTACCACACATGACAAGAAAAAGTAAAAGTTAAGCAAGGGTAAGATTTTAGGCAAAGTCCCAGTCTAATCCTGCAGTGAACTCTGCAGTATTAATTGCATCCAGAAGCTTGTTCCACTCTAAGAAAAGAGATTTTGGCTTTTATTGTCCAACAACAGTAAGATATAGGCATCATATGTGAACTTCCAGGTATTTCTGGCTCTCTCTGTGAAGGAAACAGCTCCAATAACCCAAAAGACAGTACTGGGAGGAAGGTCACAGATGTTAGCTGTAAAAGCACAGAAGCTGGGAGCTGGGCTCAGAGAATCAGTAAATAGGACAGAAGAAATCTAGGTTGGGCCCTAACAATGAAGTTCGTCTCAGGTTATATCCTACTCCAGAGTTCTCACTCTCAAATACTATCTTGCAACATTTGACTTCTGACTTTTGACTTTCTCAAGATCTTGTCCTTTGCATTGTGACCAAGAAAAGCATAACTTGTAGACGCCTCTCTTGAGAAATTGGACTTTCTTCAAGCTACAGTTGACAGCCAGCATTCCATCTTGCTTGTCTAAGGTTTTTAAATACATGCACACACATGCTATTTTACAAGTCTCAGTGAAATGGTTTAACAGGCAAATTTGCTTTCGTCGAGCTTTTTTTTCCTCTCACATCCTGACTTCTCACCAATTTTTTTTTATTATAGTCACTGCTAGCTCTGTGCCAGCTTCAAACTACTAATACGAATATATTGCTTTCCAGGTCAAACAATGTTCTAATATATAACCCCTTCCAATGGCTTTTTAAACAGGAACTCTTGTGTATATATGCATGCATATGTAATATAAATATTTATGTAGAAGCTGCAATTATTCTAGAATTTAGTTGAACTCTCATATCTGTTGATGTTGGAGAGATTTTCAGTCCTAGCAAGTCCCAGACTAAGATCACGGAAATTGATAAGAGATACCTGAGATTTCAGTGTATACACACCCACCCCAAGAAAGCCAAGGAATAAAGCTAAGAAATTCAAGGGCTAATAGTAGAAGAAATAATTTAACTATGCACTCTCACCATCAAAGTGCATAGTGTAAAATATAGAATTCTCTAAAATTAAGTGTTTTTTTCTTTAACCTCTTTTTGTATTTTCTTCCTCAGTGTTGGTGGAAGGGACATAAAAAGCGATCCTATAATGATGTGGCTTTGTTAAGGAGGATCTAGGTCCATTAAAAGTAAGTTACTCGTTCATCTACATAGTCAATAACTGACTTTTGAAACTTTGGTGTATACTTTTCCTGTGCCTATTTCATAGTTGAGCTCCAATACTCTTACAACCCACAGTACCTTGATATATATCTGTTAAGCTGTTTTAATATAGTGTGGGGCATGCCTTCAGAACTCTCACAATAATGCTGCCAAGTTGTCTCCAGATTTACTCTGAAATCAATGAATTCAAATTGAAGCAGTAATTAATGCTTAAGTTCTTTCCTCTGTTCAGCAAGCTGGCATCTCTTCCCGTGGAAACAGGCTGTCGCTGCAACTTGCAGTAAAAACGTCAGAGCTCGCCTATCAATTTTTGTGAACTCAGGCTGGGATTTGCTAGGACTAAATTTCTCTGACACGAACAGATACAAGTTCAACTAATTTCTGCAACTAATGGTGCTTTTCACAACAACACAAAATAAAAACCAGGGCTAGGTATCTGAGGTAACGAGTATTAACTAATGATTGCTGCCCCAAACATTTAGCTGCAGCATCTATCTATAGCTAATTGCCTAGTGCCTCCTTCCATAATTTTGTTCTAAGTTGATCTGTATTATAGAAGTTAACTATACACATTTTCATTAGTAAGAGGGATAGGATGTTCCAGAAATACTTTTTAAATGAAAAAGTCTTATTCAATCTGCAGTAATCTAACATTTGTAATATGCTTAATTTCCCATGTTTGTCATTTAAGTAAGCAGAGCCATTTAATTTAACAAATGTTTAGTGAAGACTCTATATTTTAGGCAAGGAAATTTCAAGTCACATAAGAATTTCCTGGTGATTTTATTTAAAATGCTGAATTCTAGACCGTACCCCTAGAGATTCTGCTTCAGTGTATCTGGGGTGGAGCCCAATACACTAAATTTTAACAGCTGCTCCTCTCCATCTTCCCATCCACAGATGATTTGAAAACCACTCCCCTAGGTACTTCTTCTAGGAGCTGAGGTTGCAAAAATAAAGAAGTTAATCTGTGCCTGCAAAAAGGTAACAAACAAGCACTTAGGGTAAACATACCAAAAATACATTAGAATACACCATCCTAAAATGCTCCAGGGATCCAAAGCCCCTATATTTAAAGGGGACCTCATGGTTCCTTCTAACTCTCTGCTCAAAATTATATCACAACTTCATTAGTATATGAGGCTTTCAATTAATATAAATGAGAGCAATAGTTAAGACATATATATTCCTGGGAACCAGGAGTCATCATTAGCCTCAGGCAAAGTGAGAAGAGAAAGGCAATCTGGAAGGAAGGGAAAAAAGGACAAAAGAGACCCTCCACTCAAGGGAGGGACAGAATAATTGCAAGGTCAGAGAGACAGATAAGGAACAAAAAATGAAAAGAACATAGATACAAGAGTGGATGTACTGGGGTGAAGAAACCTGGGTGCATCGGAAAAGAAAGAATCTACCTTTATCTGCTTCTATATCTTGGACTTTTTCAACCACCGGTGTATTAAGTCTAGGTTCTTAAAAGTGGACAATAAGATCAAGATTCATGTGCAAGCAATTGATTAAGTAACTTTAAAAACAACACTAAGGGAGTGGCAGAAGCACATTGTAAAGAGAGAAGAAACCAAGCAAGGGTGCAATTTCAGAGAAAAATCTATAGAGGGTATCTTCTACCTTATCCTGCAAAGAAGCTCTGTAGTGAAAGTCATGCTTCAAGAGCTGTTGCCATCAAAAGCAAGTGAGTTGAGCTTTTACATTCCCAAGCTTGTTAATCCTTGACTGAAGGCAGTCATGGGTTAACATGTACATACAAGCATTTCCAGCTCCTAGACATGCAGGCATAGCCTCTAGTAGCCTAAGGGCAAGCCTCCAAAAGGGAGTGCCAGATGTTAGGTTTTCAAAGCTAAAGCAAAGCCAAAAGAGGAAGGATAAAAAGTAACTGAGAGGGTTTCTCCACCAACAGTATCTGCTACAGTGATCTAAATGCTTAAAGCAGACTGTAATAAACACAGGAAATTCTAATGAGCTGAATTCTGGAATTTGACAATTGCTCAATATATCAGGACCCTGACTTGTGGGGAGAGGGAATTTTAAGAATGAACAGTAAACTTCTGGACAAGATGTAGAAACAAGTTCATATTATAAGGGACCCCATTTGCTCCAATATTCTGCATAATTGACAAACTATAACAACCCAAAGTAAGCATAACCGGGCTTGCAAACCAAATACTTGTCTCTGA
>NW_007229050.1:0-7709 GCF_000164805.1 Carlito syrichta | reverse complement strand
AGATCAACTTTTCACAACAGGAAAGGAAAACCAGTCAAGGGACACATATATATGCTTGGTATAGTTTATTAACTAGACCAAAAGGTACAACTACATGTCAATAACTATGCCCCACATAAGCTATGCCTCCAAAATATGTGCTTATCTGAAGTGATAAGGGAGTATAACACTTACCAGGTAGTGTTATAATCATTAGATCGGTCTCTCTGTACCTCTTGAGTGAATGCATTATCTGAGTCAATATAAACACATGGTAAGCGGTTTTCCTGGGCACCAGAAAGTTTTCCTGACTAAAATAGATAGAAGGTCTAAAAATAAATCCATCTCACAATACACCTTCCCTACTACCACAGAGAGGAAATAGCTGTCCACTTGAATTGCTAATCGTTTTTTAAAATTTTTTAAAATTTTTATTTTAAAGATGAGGGGTACAATTCAGGGTTAGGTATACAAATAGTCATTGTGAATTGACAATCTTTTACTGGTTAGTCATTCTATCATTCTGGATCATTATCATTCCTATGTTGAACCTAGTTATGAAGCATTTTAGGATCTCACCTACAAGAAGTTTATAAATGGGGGAGGAGATTAAGGGCTATAAATAGACTGGAGAATAGGAGTCTAACCCTGCTGTAAGGAAGAGTCCTGTATCACTGGTAAGACGTTAGGATATATCCAAAAACTAAGACAATGTTTCACAAAATACTTTCCCTGACTTCTTGGGTAGGATTTTTTTTTTAATAAAGATTTCTGAATCTCAATCTATTAAATCAATTTGTCAGTGGGTAGAACTATGGAGTCTGTATTTATAAACAAGTTCCTTGGGCAATTTCTGTACACACTAAAATCTAAGAACTTCATATTAAGAACAATTGTGGGGCAACCAAAGTATCTAAGCCATTGGTCATCACATACCATCATGCATCAGATCTCCCTGGAAGACATGTTAAAGCAGATTATGGGTGCCAGCTCCAGAGGTTCTGTTCAGTAGGCCTTAGTGAGGATGAGAATTTGTATTTCTTATAAGTTTCCAGGTAATAGTGACACTGCTGGACTAGGGGCCACACTTTGAGAACCACTTAATGATGAAGAGACCCGGGAGTTTGCTTCAAGTGGTTCCAGGTGGTCTGCTTGATTTAGAGCAAGATAGAAAGAACTTAGATGTAAAGGAAGCAAGGTGAAGCCCTTTGGTGAGAAAATATTAGTAGGAGCCAGATGGGCAGGTCCCAAACAAGCAAGACCTGAAGAAAACTTAGTATGTGAGGAAACCAAGGAAAGAGATTCTCTAGACTGGTCTTCTGGGATCAAATCAGAGAGCAGGGAGGAGATGGGGCCATGCCATATGGGGCAGGTTAGCATAAGTGCAATCAAAAAATGCCAGAATGAAACAACAAGTGACAATGGTAAGCTAGAGCAATCAAACTATGTGGGTGCCTAATGGAAAAACTTGAGCAACCAGAAAGTAGGAAAGAAATGAAGCAACAAGATAATGTGCAACAGAGAAGTTGTGAGGCTCAAACAGGAAGTTCAAAAATTCCAGTTACAGCAATATTCATGGGCATGGATCAGTGCGAATTTCCTATATCTTGCCTAAGTCTTAGTACAACGTGGTTGAGTTTTGGAACTAACATACCAGGGTCAAAGGGAAAGGAAACAGTTCAGGGAGTACATCCTATGCCCACCAGGCTGAAAGAGAATTAAAATTAAATGTGCAACCTAATTCCCCAGGTTTGCCAGGCATTGACATGACAAGTGGTGGGACTAAGACTATTAAAGACCCTCAATGCCCACAAAACAATGAAGGCAGAGAGACAAGGAAGAAGAGGCATTAAGGAGAGGATTCACTTCTGCCTACCAGGAATTTACTAGTTTACCTAACCCAAAGTTTTCCATTGCATTTCCTTATTGATATAGCTAACTATATAAATAATGTATAAATATGCCCTTATAATTAACATCAAGAAAAAATACTAAAAGTTTTTTTACCTGCTCATTCCCAATCGGGTTTGTGTGTAAGTATTAGATGAACGTGTCAGTGTTTACTTTTTTTGCTGTTGATTTCCCTAAGAAAAAAAGGGTCTGTGACTTGTGTTTTCTGTTTTTGCATCTTTAAACATGTCTGTACATCTTGAGCATGCTTGCATACTCACACATAGAGATTCTATCTTATTCTTCCTAATAGCTGTATAGTATTCTATGAGATGGATGTGCCTCTACTTATCCTTTCTTCTTCTACTGGAAATTTAGGTCCTTTTCAGCTTTTCTCTATTACAAAGAATGCTGATGATCTTTGAAAGCCTGTAAGAATACGTCTATAGAAAGGATTGCAAAAACAGGATTTTGAATTCAAAAGGTATCTGCATGTGCTAGATAGTTCATGTCCCTCTACCTCCACTCTTATCCTTTAGCCCCCTATTTCTTTCCCTAGGAGATTGACTCATTTGGGCTGTCACAATGGGCTCCCTAGCCTTTGGATTCTGTTTGGATTTTGCTCATAGGAGGTGCAAGCAAAGATTGGAAGAAAAGAGGAGAGTGAGTTTGGGGTATTTGTTTCTCCCAATACCCTCCTTGTCAGTAGGTTAGTTCCCATCCTTTTGTCAAAGACCACAGCCCTTGACAGGCCGCCCCTTCTATACAACTCCAAGTTCTGTTAAATACTCTTTGCTCTTGCCCCCCTCAGACCAAAGGTGGTAATGGCATCCTGCTCAGGCCAACCATCCCTTAGTGGCTTCCTTAGCCCCTTCATTTCATGTTCTCAATTACCCAGTTTGAAAATGCCATCTGTTTCGTGTCAGGACCTTGACTAATATACTGCATTTTGATGCTTGATGCATATCCCTAAATTGTCTACTAAAAGGCCACAGCCATTTATCTTCCTACTAACAGTATGCGAGAGAGCCCAACTAACCCACTTTGTGCAGAGGGGGCACTGTATAAGCAGGAGACTAACAAATGCTTTAAAAGTCAATGATGTACACAATGACAGGATGTACAGGATGATGTTTTATCAGGATGGATAGAACATCAGAGCTACTTAGGATATCCCTCCCCCAACATTAAAGAATAATTATTGAGCTTACCAAGGACCTTCAGCAAAGTTCTCTGTATGACTTTTGCTCTCAATTGAAGGTCCCTTTTTTAAACCACAGTACACTATTCCTATGACTATTGGCAGGCTCAGCCCACATGCATTAAGCAGAACTATTACTGAGCCAAAAGGAACATCTTTCTTGGTATCAGTTGCCACTTACATGGGTTGGCTTAACCACAAGTTCCACAGGAATATCAGGAAAGTCCCTGAATAAGCAACATAATCAGTAGTGCGTGTTTTAGGGAGTATTCCTCAGTAAATCCTGGAAATAAAGCAAACTGTGATGGATTCACAAACTGTCAAGTGTCAAAATTATTTGCAATATTTGGCCTTCTCTCTAACCACGCTTTCTGCTTCCAACCCCCCACCTTCAACTTCTTCAGGAAATTTTGTCCCACAAGAAATAATCAACAAGTTTTATTAGCTGGTAATTACAAATTAGACTATAAAGATAAAGTAAAATTCAGAAGGAAACAAGTCTCCAAGATCTTATTGAGGCTGCTGAAGGTGCTTTTCTCAGCCACAGCAGAGGAAGGAATGGCCCTGAGAAAGATTCTCAGGGTCCCTGTGCAAGCAACCACTTCATCTGGCAGCTTTACAGCCGAGGCTCTTCTTTTAGACCCCTCATTAAGGCAGAATTCTTTTTTGTTCTCTACTTAACTGGAGTCTGAAGTCCAGAATCCCCTCATATTCCACACCCTGTTCAGTTTATCAAAATCTGATTTTTGTTCATTATACCCTTGTTGTCAGAAATGATCATTTTTTCTCTAGGTTATTACAATTGCGTGATATCTATTCACAGGTATATGTTAATAGTACATGAAGAATTTTTGAAGCAGCTTACTAGAAGAAAAGAATCTCCTTCTATAAAGATTCTTAATTGGGGTATTGCCTTATATGATTTTTCCTGTATTTAAAAAAGTGATGAGAAGGGGGCTGTGCCTGGCTTTCAGTTTCCAGTGTAAAACATTGTCACTTAGCTGTTGAAATAGCAGTTTCACTGTCACACCTCCTTTGTGGTGGGAAAAGTGATGGAACACTCAGCAAGTTTTGTTTACTTGAAGTAAAATGGGAGATCTTATCACAGTAATGCAATGGTTTGAGATTCATTTATAAAGATGACACTACTGACCTACCACAAGGAGTGCATGTGCCTGGAATTGTTTTTGTTGTTGTTGTTTGTCTTTTTGTTGTTGTTAATTAATTTGAGCTGAAGCATCCACAGCCTCCTATTCATATTTCCTTAGGTTCAAGAGCCAGAAAGATGTATGATGGGGACACAGAGGCTCAGAGAAAAATTTCACTTGGTTAGATCTTATCGCTAACAAGTACTACCTTATGTTATCCTCATAATAACTACTAACATTTATTGAGCTCCAGCAATGTACCTTGTACTACACTATAAATTTACACAACTCTAAGAGGTCAGTACTATCATTATCCACATTTGACTGAGATACAATAGAGAGATTAGTGACTTGTTCAAGATAACACAGCTAATAGATGACAGAGCTAGGATTTGAATTCAAGTGTCTTAGGTCAGGTTTACCAGAAGCAGAACCTGAGATAAGGTTCAGGTGCAAGTTATTTATTAAGCATAAAATATCAGGAGAAACCAGTATGGGAATGGGGAGAGCAATATATATCAGCTTTCTGTGACTACATAAGAAAGTACCTCAAAACATACAGACTTAAAATAATAACAAATGTTTATCATCTCACATGTTTTCTGTGGGTCAGGAATCTGAAGTGGCTTCATTGGGTGATTCTGGCTCAGGATTTCTCATGAGGGTGCAGATGTCAGCTGGAACTGCAGCCATCTGAAGGATTGACTGGGGCTGGAGGATCAGCTAACAAGACGCTCCCTCATGTGAATGGCAAGTTTGTGCTGGCTATTGATGAGAAGGCTCAGTTTCTTGCTATATGTACCTCTTCATAGGACTACTTGAGTGTCTGCTTCACATAACAAGTGGAATCCCCCAGAAAGGACAACCCAAAAGAATGTAAAGTGAAAGTCACAATGACTTTTATGATCTGGCCTTAAAAATCATGCACCATCACTTTCACAATATCCTGTTGGTCACACAAGTGTGAGAAGGGACTATACAAGGGTATAAAAATGAGAAGACAAATGTCATTGGGGAAGTCATTTTGAAGGCTGGCTACCACACATGACAAGAAAAAGTAAAAGTTAAGCAAGGGTAAGATTTTAGGCAAAGTCCCAGTCTAATCCTGCAGTGAACTCTGCAGTATTAATTGCATCCAGAAGCTTGTTCCACTCTAAGAAAAGAGATTTTGGCTTTTATTGTCCAACAACAGTAAGATATAGGCATCATATGTGAACTTCCAGGTATTTCTGGCTCTCTCTGTGAAGGAAACAGCTCCAATAACCCAAAAGACAGTACTGGGAGGAAGGTCACAGATGTTAGCTGTTAAAAGCACAGAAGCTGGGAGCTGGGCTCAGAGAATCAGTAAATAGGACAGAAGAAATCTAGGTTGGGCCCTAACAATGAAGTTCGTCTCCAGGTTATATCCTACTCCAGAGTTCTCACTCTCAAATACTATCTTGCAACATTTGACTTCTGACTTTTGACTTTCTCAAGATCTTGTCCTTTGCATTGTGACCAAGAAAAGCATAACTTGTAGACGCCTCTCTTGAGAAATTGGACTTTCTTCAAGCTACAGTTGACAGCCAGCATTCCATCTTGCTTGTCTAAGGTTTTTAAATACATGCACACACATGCTATTTTACAAGTCTCAGTGAAATGGTTTAACAGGCAAATTTGCTTTCGTCGAGCTTTTTTTTCCTCTCACATCCTGACTTCTCACCAATTTTTTTTTATTATAGTCACTGCTAGCTCTGTGCCAGCTTCAAACTACTAATACGAATATATTGCTTTCCAGGTCAAACAATGTTCTAATATATAACCCCTTCCAATGGCTTTTTAAACAGGAACTCTTGTGTATATATGCATGCATATGTAATATAAATATTTATGTAGAAGCTGCAATTATTCTAGAATTTAGTTGAACTCTCATATCTGTTGATGTTGGAGAGATTTTCAGTCCTAGCAAGTCCCAGACTAAGATCACGGAAATTGATAAGAGATACCTGAGATTTCAGTGTATACACACCCACCCCAAGAAAGCCAAGGAATAAAGCTAAGAAATTCAAGGGCTAATAGTAGAAGAAATAATTTAACTATGCACTCTCACCATCAAAGTGCATAGTGTAAAATATAGAATTCTCTAAAATTAAGTGTTTTTTTCTTTAACCTCTTTTTGTATTTTCTTCCTCAGTGTTGGTGGAAGGGACATAAAAAGCGATCCTATAATGATGTGGCTTTGTTAAGGAGGATCTAGGTCCATTAAAAGTAAGTTACTCGTTCATCTACATAGTCAATAACTGACTTTTGAAACTTTGGTGTATACTTTTCCTGTGCCTATTTCATAGTTGAGCTCCAATACTCTTACAACCCACAGTACCTTGATATATATCTGTTAAGCTGTTTTAATATAGTGTGGGGCATGCCTTCAGAACTCTCACAATAATGCTGCCAAGTTGTCTCCAGATTTACTCTGAAATCAATGAATTCAAATTGAAGCAGTAATTAATGCTTAAGTTCTTTCCTCTGTTCAGCAAGCTGGCATCTCTTCCCGTGGAAACAGGCTGTCGCTGCAACTTGCAGTAAAAACGTCAGAGCTCGCCTATCAATTTTTGTGAACTCAGGCTGGGATTTGCTAGGACTAAATTTCTCTGACACGAACAGATACAAGTTCAACTAATTTCTGCAACTAATGGTGCTTTTCACAACAACACAAAATAAAAACCAGGGCTAGGTATCTGAGGTAACGAGTATTAACTAATGATTGCTGCCCCAAACATTTAGCTGCAGCATCTATCTATAGCTAATTGCCTAGTGCCTCCTTCCATAATTTTGTTCTAAGTTGATCTGTATTATAGAAGTTAACTATACACATTTTCATTAGTAAGGGGGATAGGATGTTTCCAGAATACTTTTATAAATGAAAAAGTCTTATTCAATCTGCAGTAATCTAACATTTGTAATATGCTTAATTTCCCATGTTTGTCATTTAAGTAAGCAGAGCCATTTAATTTAACAAATGTTTAGTGAAGACTCTATATTTTAGGCAAGGAAATTTCAAGTCACATAAGAATTTCCTGGTGATTTTATTTAAAATGCTGAATTCTAGACCGTACCCCTAGAGATTCTGCTTCAGTGTATCTGGGGTGGAGCCCAATACACTAAATTTTAACAGCTGCTCCTCTCCATCTTCCCATCCACAGATGATTTGAAAACCACTCCCCTAGGTACTTTTTCTAGGAGCTGAGGTTGCAAAAATAAAGAAGTTAATCTGTGCCTGCAAAAAGGTAACAAACAAGCACTTAGGGTAAACATACCAAAAATACATTAGAATACACCATCCTAAAATGCTCCAGGGATCCAAAGCCCCTATATTTAAAGGGGACCTCATGGTTCCTTCTAACTCTCTGCTCAAAATTATATCACAACTTCATTAGTATATGAGGCTTTCAATTAATATAAATGAGAGCAATAGTTAAGACATATATATTCCTGGGAACCAGGAGTCATCA
>NW_007229049.1:0-4138 GCF_000164805.1 Carlito syrichta | reverse complement strand
TCTCCAAGATCTTATTGAGGCTGCTGAAGGTGCTTTTCTCAGCCACAGCAGAGGAAGGAATGGCCCTGAGAAAGATTCTCAGGGTCCCTGTGCAAGCAACCACTTCATCTGGCAGCTTTACAGCCGAGGCTCTTCTTTTAGACCCCTCATTAAGGCAGAATTCTTTTTTGTTCTCTACTTAACTGGAGTCTGAAGTCCAGAATCCCCTCATATTCCACACCCTGTTCAGTTTATCAAAATCTGATTTTTGTTCATTATACCCTTGTTGTCAGAAATGATCATTTTTTCTCTAGGTTATTACAATTGTGTGATATCTATTCACAGGTATATGTTAATAGTACATGAAGAATTTTTGAAGCAGCTTACTAGAAGAAAAGAATCTCCTTCTATAAAGATTCTTAATTGGGGTATTGCCTTATATGATTTTTCCTGTATTTAAAAAAGTGATGAGAAGGGGGCTGTGCCTGGCTTTCAGTTTCCAGTGTAAAACATTGTCACTTAGCTGTTGAAATAGCAGTTTCACTGTCACACCTCCTTTGTGGTGGGAAAAGTGATGGAACACTCAGCAAGTTTTGTTTACTTGAAGTAAAATGGGAGATCTTATCACAGTAATGCAATGGTTTGAGATTCATTTATAAAGATGACACTACTGACCTACCACAAGGAGTGCATGTGCCTGGAATTGTTTTTGTTGTTGTTGTTTGTCTTTTTGTTGTTGTTAATTAATTTGAGCTGAAGCATCCACAGCCTCCTATTCATATTTCCTTAGGTTCAAGAGCCAGAAAGATGTATGATGGGGACACAGAGGCTCAGAGAAAAATTTCACTTGGTTAGATCTTATCGCTAACAAGTACTACCTTATGTTATCCTCATAATAACTACTAACATTTATTGAGCTCCAGCAATGTACCTTGTACTACACTATAAATTTACACAACTCTAAGAGGTCAGTACTATCATTATCCACATTTGACTGAGATACAATAGAGAGATTAGTGACTTGTTCAAGATAACACAGCTAATAGATGACAGAGCTAGGATTTGAATTCAAGTGTCTTAGGTCAGGTTTACCAGAAGCAGAACCTGAGATAAGGTTCAGGTGCAAGTTATTTATTAAGCATAAAATATCAGGAGAAACCAGTATGGGAATGGGGAGAGCAATATATATCAGCTTTCTGTGACTACATAAGAAAGTACCTCAAAACATACAGACTTAAAATAATAACAAATGTTTATCATCTCACATGTTTTCTGTGGGTCAGGAATCTGAAGTGGCTTCATTGGGTGATTCTGGCTCAGGATTTCTCATGAGGGTGCAGATGTCAGCTGGAACTGCAGCCATCTGAAGGATTGACTGGGGCTGGAGGATCAGCTAACAAGACGCTCCCTCATGTGAATGGCAAGTTTGTGCTGGCTATTGATGAGAAGGCTCAGTTTCTTGCTATATGTACCTCTTCATAGGACTACTTGAGTGTCTGCTTCACATAACAAGTGGAATCCCCCAGAAAGGACAACCCAAAAGAATGTAAAGTGAAAGTCACAATGACTTTTATGATCTGGCCTTAAAAATCATGCACCATCACTTTCACAATATCCTGTTGGTCACACAAGTGTGAGAAGGGACTATACAAGGGTATAAAAATGAGAAGACAAATGTCATTGGGGAAGTCATTTTGAAGGCTGGCTACCACACATGACAAGAAAAAGTAAAAGTTAAGCAAGGGTAAGATTTTAGGCAAAGTCCCAGTCTAATCCTGCAGTGAACTCTGCAGTATTAATTGCATCCAGAAGCTTGTTCCACTCTAAGAAAAGAGATTTTGGCTTTTATTGTCCAACAACAGTAAGATATAGGCATCATATGTGAACTTCCAGGTATTTCTGGCTCTCTCTGTGAAGGAAACAGCTCCAATAACCCAAAAGACAGTACTGGGAGGAAGGTCACAGATGTTAGCTGTTAAAAGCACAGAAGCTGGGAGCTGGGCTCAGAGAATCAGTAAATAGGACAGAAGAAATCTAGGTTGGGCCCTAACAATGAAGTTCGTCTCCAGGTTATATCCTACTCCAGAGTTCTCACTCTCAAATACTATCTTGCAACATTGACTTCTGACTTTGACTTTCTCAAGATCTTGTCCTTTGCATTGTGACCAAGAAAAGCATAACTTGTAGACGCCTCTCTTGAGAAATTGGACTTTCTTCAAGCTACAGTTGACAGCCAGCATTCCATCTTGCTTGTCTAAGGTTTTTAAATACATGCACACACATGCTATTTTACAAGTCTCAGTGAAATGGTTTAACAGGCAAATTTGCTTTCGTCGAGCTTTTTTTTCCTCTCACATCCTGACTTCTCACCAATTTTTTTTTATTATAGTCACTGCTAGCTCTGTGCCAGCTTCAAACTACTAATACGAATATATTGCTTTCCAGGTCAAACAATGTTCTAATATATAACCCCTTCCAATGGCTTTTTAAACAGGAACTCTTGTGTATATATGCATGCATATGTAATATAAATATTTATGTAGAAGCTGCAATTATTCTAGAATTTAGTTGAACTCTCATATCTGTTGATGTTGGAGAGATTTTCAGTCCTAGCAAGTCCCAGACTAAGATCACGGAAATTGATAAGAGATACCTGAGATTTCAGTGTATACACACCCACCCCAAGAAAGCCAAGGAATAAAGCTAAGAAATTCAAGGGCTAATAGTAGAAGAAATAATTTAACTATGCACTCTCACCATCAAAGTGCATAGTGTAAAATATAGAATTCTCTAAAATTAAGTGTTTTTTTCTTTAACCTCTTTTTGTATTTTCTTCCTCAGTGTTGGTGGAAGGGACATAAAAAGCGATCCTATAATGATGTGGCTTTGTTAAGGAGGATCTAGGTCCATTAAAAGTAAGTTACTCGTTCATCTACATAGTCAATAACTGACTTTTGAAACTTTGGTGTATACTTTTCCTGTGCCTATTTCATAGTTGAGCTCCAATACTCTTACAACCCACAGTACCTTGATATATATCTGTTAAGCTGTTTTAATATAGTGTGGGGCATGCCTTCAGAACTCTCACAATAATGCTGCCAAGTTGTCTCCAGATTTACTCTGAAATCAATGAATTCAAATTGAAGCAGTAATTAATGCTTAAGTTCTTTCCTCTGTTCAGCAAGCTGGCATCTCTTCCCGTGGAAACAGGCTGTCGCTGCAACTTGCAGTAAAAACGTCAGAGCTCGCCTATCAATTTTTGTGAACTCAGGCTGGGATTTGCTAGGACTAAATTTCTCTGACACGAACAGATACAAGTTCAACTAATTTCTGCAACTAATGGTGCTTTTCACAACAACACAAAATAAAAACCAGGGCTAGGTATCTGAGGTAACGAGTATTAACTAATGATTGCTGCCCCAAACATTTAGCTGCAGCATCTATCTATAGCTAATTGCCTAGTGCCTCCTTCCATAATTTTGTTCTAAGTTGATCTGTATTATAGAAGTTAACTATACACATTTTCATTAGTAAGGGGGATAGGATGTTTCCAGAATACTTTTATAAATGAAAAAGTCTTATTCAATCTGCAGTAATCTAACATTTGTAATATGCTTAATTTCCCATGTTTGTCATTTAAGTAAGCAGAGCCATTTAATTTAACAAATGTTTAGTGAAGACTCTATATTTTAGGCAAGGAAATTTCAAGTCACATAAGAATTTCCTGGTGATTTTATTTAAAATGCTGAATTCTAGACCGTACCCCTAGAGATTCTGCTTCAGTGTATCTGGGGTGGAGCCCAATACACTAAATTTTAACAGCTGCTCCTCTCCATCTTCCCATCCACAGATGATTTGAAAACCACTCCCCTAGGTACTTTTTCTAGGAGCTGAGGTTGCAAAAATAAAGAAGTTAATCTGTGCCTGCAAAAAGGTAACAAACAAGCACTTAGGGTAAACATACCAAAAATACATTAGAATACACCATCCTAAAATGCTCCAGGGATCCAAAGCCCCTATATTTAAAGGGGACCTCATGGTTCCTTCTAACTCTCTGCTCAAAATTATATCACAACTTCATTAGTATATGAGGCTTTCAATTAATATAAATGAGAGCAATAGTTAAGACATATATATTCCTGGGAACCAGGAGTCATCA
>NW_007229048.1:0-3757 GCF_000164805.1 Carlito syrichta | reverse complement strand
TTTCTTTTGAATCCCAAAGCAAATGTTTTTATTTAGAAGCATTTGGATTACTTTTGTTCTGAGGCATTGGACAGACAGCTCAGGCAACATGGTTTTGGTTTATTCCTTAACTTAACATATAAGATGTCTAAGTTAAGATGTATGTATGAAGATAGAACTGAAATAAATTATGTGTCCAAAAGCGATATTGATTTTTTTTCCTCTAAAAAGTTCTATTCCAACATCAGTTTAGACAGAGCAAATGAAGGAGACTAAGAAAACATAGTGGCTTTGGAACTAAAAATTTATCTCACTATATCTTTTTTTGTAGTTTACAGAGTATATATATTTGCTTTGTTTTATTTTTTAAATAGTTATAACCCACTATTATTTAATTGTGTAAGTACTAGTAAATCTGGGCTTCAGTTTTTATTTTTACAATGTTGAATTGATTTTGATTTAGCTTTTAAGTTTCACTCTATTATTAACGTTTTATGATTTTTTTCTTCTTTTTAAAAATATTTGGCTGGTGAGAGGCAAAGCAAGATGGCAGAGTAGGACTCTCCAGGGATAATTCCTGTGCAGAAACATCTATTTGAACAACTATCCACATGCAAACATACCTTCACAAGAACTAAGGAAATAAAGTGAGAGATCACAGTACCTTGTTGTAGCTTAATAATAAAAGATACTTGAAAAGGATGGGAATAGATTTCAAGTCAAAAACTGTAAAAAGAGACAAAGAAAGTCATTATAGATAATAATGAAAGGTCAATTCAGCAAGATTATATAACAATTTGCACTCAACATTGGAACAACTAAATATATAAAACGAATATTAATAAATCTGAAGGTAGAGATAGACTACAATACAATAGTAGTAAGGGATTTCAACATTTCACTTTCAGCCATGGACAGATGATCTAGACAGTAAATCGATAAAAAATATCAGACTTGTACTACCCTCTAGATCAAATGGACCTAACAGACATATACAGAACATTACATCTAGCAGCTAAAGAATACACATTCTTCTTAACTGCCCATGGAACATTCTCCAGGATAGATCATGTTAGTCCACATAACAAGTCTTAACAAATTTAACAACAGAGACTTCATAATTTGGCCTAAGTTTTCCTGACCATCTTCAGCTACCTACACCTGCTTTACCCTAATTCTACTAGACTTACCTTTCCCCATTATGGCACACCCACTCCCTCCATCCATACAGCCACACATCCAAAGAATATTTTGTCAGCATCACAAATGTATAAAACCCTTGCTAGTAATGGTGTTAAATAAGCAGCTTAGAGTCTCATGAGAGAAAGACACAAGAAAGTAGATATGTTAGAGAAAGGAAACAATATTGTTAGCCAACAGGATTAGGATAGGAACTACATAGTTATTTAACTAAATTTTGGTTAAATAGTAGATTTTTAAAAAATCATATATATATACATATGTATGTATATGCATGTGTTATATTTCTATACTTTGATATATCTACATTTGTATCTTATTTTATTTTAGGTTAAAATAAATGTATAATGACATCATTGCTATTTTTTGAGTATGAGTCTACTTACTGAATTTCACATCATTTCTAGTCTTACTCTTATCCAATTTTACAGCATATTTTGGTAACATTTTTTTTTCTTTCTAAAGCTTTTATGTTGATTTATGGTGTCATGAAACCAGTAACTTTTTCTTTTCACATTCATATGTATATATTTTGTATAGTCTATCCATTCAGTGAGGTGAAGATTGATTAAGGAGATGTTAGAAAAAGACATTATAGAGAAGTGACTAAGAGCACAGACACTATAGAAATAAAGTCACACTTCAAAGTGTGACTTTATTACTTATTAACTGCGTGGCTTTGGGGGAGTTATTGAGCTCTTCTATGCCACAATTTTTGATTCTATAAAGTGAAGATGTGATAATAATACTTATCTTACAAATTTATGAGGATCAATATGTAAAGCTATTAGAAAAATATGTGGCACATCATAAACCTTATACAAATGTTAACCATCATCATCATCATCATCATCATCATCATCATCATCATCACCACAAAACAGAAAGAACAAACTACTATGGAAATACTGAGGCTGAACTATTTTATAATGACAGGCAGGGGAAATATTCTGGAAAAAGAGACATCAGAGTTATGATCTTAAGAGATCACAGTGAAAAGTTTGATGGAATCTGTTGTGGCCACAGTACCTAACATCTAACATTTCACAGAGGAACAAATAGTTGAATGCCTAATAAGTGTTAAAGACCAAAATTGGAAACCCAGCAAAGGTTCCTGGATAAGACAGGGTCAGAAGAAAATGTGAAGTCCTAAATAACAAAGCAAAATATATAGCGAGAGATATTATGAGATTAAAAAAGTGAGAGACAACACTGCCATTCTGTACTACTGGAGTATGGTATTTTATTTAGTTATTTTCAGTAATTTTTCTTTCATTTGCTAGATGCATTGTTAGACATTAATTGGTGCCATACACCAATTAGAAACCAAATTGCACAATGCCACCTCCTAAGAAAACTAATTTTTCACATGGATAATTGCCATAGGGCTGGATTTTTTCTTTTTAGCACAATTAGTTGGCTTGTATTAGCAATTCAAATAATATTTTATAATTTCTTTGCCTGTGCAAACGTGCAAAATTAACAAAAAAAGGAGATTAATATTTGGTGGAAAAATATATTTTTAATAGATTTGGACTGTGTTTTTGCTATTTTACAATGCTTGCTTGGCCAAAACTTTATTTTTTTATTCTCAAAACAAGCCTAATAATTATCAGTGAAACATCTATTTTTCCCACTGCCTTTTTTTGTGGAAACACCAAATGGGAATAGTATGTGCTATAAATTTAGGTAATGCAGATATAGAAGATGATTTCCTGTATTACAAAATATAATCCTTTCTATCATGTTAGATTAATTTTCATTTTTGAGTCAGTCTTCCATAGCCTGATCCCTGATGCTTAGATAAAGGACATTAGGCTAGAATTATTTGCATGGAAAGAAAAAGGAGATAGAATCTAAGTTAGCTGTGTCATGATTCCAGTTACTCTTATGAACTGAAAAGTATCAAGAACGGTGTGCAAAAAAACAATTATAGACCATCATCACAACTTACCTTAGACTTTTAACTTTATCCTGGATACAAAAATTGCATTAATCTTTAAGCCATTGAAACCATATAGTCTTAATTCATCTGATGTAGTCAGGATGTATATTAAGGGAAACAATGTAAGGCCTTGCACTTTTTTTTTAAATGGAACATCTGAAGATAGTTTGGATAGTGTATTGGCTAATAGTGCATTTTCTAGTCAAATTTCCTGCATTTTAATCTCAACTGTATAACTTCTTAGCTGAGTAGTCCTATAAAACTCTGGCATTATAAATCATTATTATTATTACTCTTACTCTTAGATTAGATGCACAAATGTCTTTAAGAAAGCAAAATGAATGTGCATCTGCAATATTCTTAAGTAATTACAGTAAAAACATTAACATCCACAAAGAGCAGAAAATTTTACTTGCAAATTTTTTAATAGTTTAGAATGTGGTTTCTATATGAAACTTGCAACAACTAGAGGGATATGTGAGGCACTTTTGTCATGTTGCAATTGAGGAAACTGGCACCAATGAACTTATGACTTATTGGGGAGTGTTTTAGTTTCAAGTGATAAAAATTAAACTTTTATAGGAAAATACATTAGCTCATGTTGCTAAGAATGACACGGGGCAACTCACAAGA
>NW_007229047.1:0-7550 GCF_000164805.1 Carlito syrichta | reverse complement strand
CATGGTTTTGGTTTATTCCTTAACTTAACATATAAGATGTCTAAGTTAAGATGTATGTATGAAGATAGAACTGAAATAAATTATGTGTCCAAAAGCGATATTGATTTTTTTTCCTCTAAAAAGTTCTATTCCAACATCAGTTTAGACAGAGCAAATGAAGGAGACTAAGAAAACATAGTGGCTTTGGAACTAAAAATTTATCTCACTATATCTTTTTTTGTAGTTTACAGAGTATATATATTTGCTTTGTTTTATTTTTTAAATAGTTATAACCCACTATTATTTAATTGTGTAAGTACTAGTAAATCTGGGCTTCAGTTTTTATTTTTACAATGTTGAATTGATTTTGATTTAGCTTTTAAGTTTCACTCTATTATTAACGTTTTATGATTTTTTTCTTCTTTTTAAAAATATTTGGCTGGTGAGAGGCAAAGCAAGATGGCAGAGTAGGACTCTCCAGGGATAATTCCTGTGCAGAAACATCTATTTGAACAACTATCCACATGCAAACATACCTTCACAAGAACTAAGGAAATAAAGTGAGAGATCACAGTACCTTGTTGTAGCTTAATAATAAAAGATACTTGAAAAGGATGGGAATAGATTTCAAGTCAAAAACTGTAAAAAGAGACAAAGAAAGTCATTATAGATAATAATGAAAGGTCAATTCAGCAAGATTATATAACAATTTGCACTCAACATTGGAACAACTAAATATATAAAACGAATATTAATAAATCTGAAGGTAGAGATAGACTACAATACAATAGTAGTAAGGGATTTCAACATTTCACTTTCAGCCATGGACAGATGATCTAGACAGTAAATCGATAAAAAATATCAGACTTGTACTACCCTCTAGATCAAATGGACCTAACAGACATATACAGAACATTACATCTAGCAGCTAAAGAATACACATTCTTCTTAACTGCCCATGGAACATTCTCCAGGATAGATCATGTTAGTCCACATAACAAGTCTTAACAAATTTAACAACAGAGACTTCATAATTTGGCCTAAGTTTTCCTGACCATCTTCAGCTACCTACACCTGCTTTACCCTAATTCTACTAGACTTACCTTTCCCCATTATGGCACACCCACTCCCTCCATCCATACAGCCACACATCCAAAGAATATTTTGTCAGCATCACAAATGTATAAAACCCTTGCTAGTAATGGTGTTAAATAAGCAGCTTAGAGTCTCATGAGAGAAAGACACAAGAAAGTAGATATGTTAGAGAAAGGAAACAATATTGTTAGCCAACAGGATTAGGATAGGAACTACATAGTTATTTAACTAAATTTTGGTTAAATAGTAGATTTTTAAAAAATCATATATATATACATATGTATGTATATGCATGTGTTATATTTCTATACTTTGATATATCTACATTTGTATCTTATTTTATTTTAGGTTAAAATAAATGTATAATGACATCATTGCTATTTTTTGAGTATGAGTCTACTTACTGAATTTCACATCATTTCTAGTCTTACTCTTATCCAATTTTACAGCATATTTTGGTAACATTTTTTTTTCTTTCTAAAGCTTTTATGTTGATTTATGGTGTCATGAAACCAGTAACTTTTTCTTTTCACATTCATATGTATATATTTTGTATAGTCTATCCATTCAGTGAGGTGAAGATTGATTAAGGAGATGTTAGAAAAAGACATTATAGAGAAGTGACTAAGAGCACAGACACTATAGAAATAAAGTCACACTTCAAAGTGTGACTTTATTACTTATTAACTGCGTGGCTTTGGGGGAGTTATTGAGCTCTTCTATGCCACAATTTTTGATTCTATAAAGTGAAGATGTGATAATAATACTTATCTTACAAATTTATGAGGATCAATATGTAAAGCTATTAGAAAAATATGTGGCACATCATAAACCTTATACAAATGTTAACCATCATCATCATCATCATCATCATCATCATCATCATCATCACCACAAAACAGAAAGAACAAACTACTATGGAAATACTGAGGCTGAACTATTTTATAATGACAGGCAGGGGAAATATTCTGGAAAAAGAGACATCAGAGTTATGATCTTAAGAGATCACAGTGAAAAGTTTGATGGAATCTGTTGTGGCCACAGTACCTAACATCTAACATTTCACAGAGGAACAAATAGTTGAATGCCTAATAAGTGTTAAAGACCAAAATTGGAAACCCAGCAAAGGTTCCTGGATAAGACAGGGTCAGAAGAAAATGTGAAGTCCTAAATAACAAAGCAAAATATATAGCGAGAGATATTATGAGATTAAAAAAGTGAGAGACAACACTGCCATTCTGTACTACTGGAGTATGGTATTTTATTTAGTTATTTTCAGTAATTTTTCTTTCATTTGCTAGATGCATTGTTAGACATTAATTGGTGCCATACACCAATTAGAAACCAAATTGCACAATGCCACCTCCTAAGAAAACTAATTTTTCACATGGATAATTGCCATAGGGCTGGATTTTTTCTTTTTAGCACAATTAGTTGGCTTGTATTAGCAATTCAAATAATATTTTATAATTTCTTTGCCTGTGCAAACGTGCAAAATTAACAAAAAAAGGAGATTAATATTTGGTGGAAAAATATATTTTTAATAGATTTGGACTGTGTTTTTGCTATTTTACAATGCTTGCTTGGCCAAAACTTTATTTTTTTATTCTCAAAACAAGCCTAATAATTATCAGTGAAACATCTATTTTTCCCACTGCCTTTTTTTGTGGAAACACCAAATGGGAATAGTATGTGCTATAAATTTAGGTAATGCAGATATAGAAGATGATTTCCTGTATTACAAAATATAATCCTTTCTATCATGTTAGATTAATTTTCATTTTTGAGTCAGTCTTCCATAGCCTGATCCCTGATGCTTAGATAAAGGACATTAGGCTAGAATTATTTGCATGGAAAGAAAAAGGAGATAGAATCTAAGTTAGCTGTGTCATGATTCCAGTTACTCTTATGAACTGAAAAGTATCAAGAACGGTGTGCAAAAAAACAATTATAGACCATCATCACAACTTACCTTAGACTTTTAACTTTATCCTGGATACAAAAATTGCATTAATCTTTAAGCCATTGAAACCATATAGTCTTAATTCATCTGATGTAGTCAGGATGTATATTAAGGGAAACAATGTAAGGCCTTGCACTTTTTTTTTAAATGGAACATCTGAAGATAGTTTGGATAGTGTATTGGCTAATAGTGCATTTTCTAGTCAAATTTCCTGCATTTTAATCTCAACTGTATAACTTCTTAGCTGAGTAGTCCTATAAAACTCTGGCATTATAAATCATTATTATTATTACTCTTACTCTTAGATTAGATGCACAAATGTCTTTAAGAAAGCAAAATGAATGTGCATCTGCAATATTCTTAAGTAATTACAGTAAAAACATTAACATCCACAAAGAGCAGAAAATTTTACTTGCAAATTTTTTAATAGTTTAGAATGTGGTTTCTATATGAAACTTGCAACAACTAGAGGGATATGTGAGGCACTTTTGTCATGTTGCAATTGAGGAAACTGGCACCAATGAACTTATGACTTATTGGGGAGTGTTTTAGTTTCAAGTGATAAAAATTAAACTTTTATAGGAAAATACATTAGCTCATGTTCTAAGAATGACACGGGGCAACTCACAAGATCATGGAAAAGTGATAGGCATGAGTACATTAAGACCTGGTACTGGTAATTCAACTCATTTAAGACTCTTTCCTTCTACCTCCAACATTTTTCTGCTGCAGAAAGACCTTCTTCAAGGTAATTTCTTTCAGCACAATACAAAAATTCCAGGTAAGGTTGTTATTAGCCCTGTTTGGGTCATGTGATCACTGAAGCAAAATAAATATTTAACTGTGACTGACCAATCTTGGATCATGTGCCTCATATGTGGCTTGGTTTGGGAATCTGAAAACATTAGAAGTATAATGTGAAAAGTTGCTTGGCAGAAAACTACTGAATGTCCAGTCCAGGGTGACCAGCCTATGGGCTATGGCAATGCCAAGATTCACATTCTTGGCTTACTTCACGTCTACTGCCGTTTTCTCCTTACCCCTGCCTGTCTCCTCAGGGTTTCTTAAAATCTTTCTGTCTCCTCCCCACTTAAATTTCCCTAACCCAGACATTAATTATTTCTTCCATGGTCTGTTTCAATAAACGGTACCTCTTCACATTAATCTTTTGTAACCACTGCTGCCTCATTATTCTTTCTAAATACAATTTCCTACTTGAAAGTTCTTTGGTAGCTATGAAACCATTAACAGTCTTGTCACCCTTGCATTCAAGAACCTCCAAAGAATGACTCACTTTTCATGGTCGACACTTACTTTGCCCAGTTCTTCCAGTCCCCTCTGAACCTGAGCTAGTCATTGGGACTTAAACGTAGCTTTAGCTTTTTTGTCTTCATTTATCTCTTGTTTTTATTTCCCCTTCAATATAATTTCTCTCATTAATGCCTACCTTAAATCTCCCCTTGTTGAAAAAGAAGAGCAAAGTCTAATTCCAAATAACTTCTTGCTAATATAATCAAATCCCACCTAAAGAAAAACTATTGTATTGATATTTCACAATCTTTAAGAAATAATTACCAGACTTATACGTGTTTATTCCATTTCATGATTTTTAGTTAGCTTTATTGATTATAATATTTTATAAAAATTTCTAATTCAGTATTTCTATAAAACTAATATGTCTTTCATTATCATATTTTTATCTGCAATGTTATTTTTAAATAATTTATTACTTAAATACATATTCTATATGGCCAATATGGATGTCTATGGATTGTCATTGTTTTTTTATTTAGGATATATTTGGTTCATTCATTTCTTCAATAAATTTTTAATAAATACCTTAAAAGTAACAGGCTCAACACAAAGTGAAAGAGATAAGACATGAACAAGATGATTAAAATGATAGCACTTCAGGAGGGAAATAAGACAAGAAAGCTACAGACATGTTATGTCCTTTGATCCTTTAAGTTGACTGAATAGCCTTCTAAATTAATGCTGCTAATATATTCTCTTAACTAGTTTAGGTTGGTTTTGGTGGCTTGTAATCAAAAGAATTCTGACATGGATAACTTTTCTCAATCATAAAGTATCAAAGATGATAATGAATGCCCTATATATCTCAGGAGGTTTTGGTGAAGATCAAATAAGAAACTAGACCACAATTAGTGACCATGTTCTTTATTTTGAAAAGAAAGAGTATTGACAATAACAACAACAACTATTTACTCTCTTGATTACTAATTAAATAGCACTAATACAAATAAATACATTCAGAAAAGGTGTTTTCAAAATATATAAATGATCTCATAAGTAACTTCTTGGTAACTAAAGAGAATTACCTTATATTACATTTTCTGGTCTTTCAACATCAAAATGTCACAGTTAGGGTTCACCTGGGCGACTATAACCTTATTGCTTCATAGTCATATTATTTAAGTTTCCATGGTATCCCCTATTTCCCCCATGATTTCTAAATCTCCTTCCAATTGGCTCTTGCTATGGTAGTATGAGTTCTCCGTCTGAGGTAAGCCAAGTTCAAGTCTGCCCTATCTCTCTGCCTTTAGACAATTACTAGGCTCTCCAATTCATTCAAGGGCCACAAAAGTCCCCACACCCTCCATGGACTTCATTCTAAACATCATCTTGAGTTTCCTCTGACTGATTAGCTCTCTGTTTTCTTTGGTCAATAAGACTATTTACCATATTAGCATTTACCAACTTTTTTTTTCCTGTGAGATATTTGTCTTAGGTATGAGTGTGGATTATCCAGCCAAATGTATGTAGAGAATGTTCTCTCTTCCACTTGGAAGTTCATGATTTGCATTCAAGATTTTGAGGTAAAAGCATATATACTTCATTACAGTTTTTTAATAAACAAAAAACATACCTCATTACATTACATTTAACTCCTTGTTACCTGCAGTTTATTAACAAGGGAAACTACTTTTTTTCCGACTCATTCCATACATTAACATCTTTGGAATCCAAGTTGGAGACTGGTACATGATATCAAGACTCTTTGAGTATTTCATAGATGTTTGTGTTTTTTCTCAACTCAATTCTCAAGCTTAGTAAAGAATTGCATCACATTTATTTTCTGATCCTTGACAGCAAGTATCTCACTGACTAAACATAGCATATAATCAGTTTGTTATAATTGATTATTGAGTGCATAAAGAAGCATCTGTTTGATTGAACAGAGATGTATTAATGAATGAACCTGATTTTGAAACTTAAATTAAACTACCACTAAATCACATATAACTTCAGACAAATTATCTAGTAGCTCTTATCATTATTTAGTCATATATGTAATGGGAAACCTACTGACATCACTGTAGTGTTTGGGAAATGCACAAAAATCTACATAACAGAAGCCTCAATAAATGTCTGTTTCTTTACTTAATTAAAAAATACTCAGTGGAAAAAAGTAATAATGCTACTACTATTTTAAATTTAGTCATTTTAAATTTGTGAATTACGTGACTAAATTCAGTAGAGAAATTTATCTTGTTTTACATGATAAGATAGCCTGTCCACATCAGTGTCTGAACATAAATCACTCAGGAATTTTTTAAATATACCAATCTTAGGACACCACCAAGAGGTTCTGAAACTCCAGGAATTTGGACTCTATTTTTGAGAAATTGCCTAAATGATATTATGCAATGGCCCATGTCTTGTTTTTGAGATTCCCTGGTCTATGTGTTGGGATGGATATTTCTCCATTTACCTCATTGATTTCCCACATATGACTCAGTCATATTCATTTCTTTAACAACCTAGCCATTAAAATGTACACAGTTGTCTTTGAATTAAGTATGGTACAGGAACATACACATTTATCACCTTTGGTTACTGCTGACACCCTAGCAAAAAGAGACTAAAGGCATTAAATAAATATAGACCTCCTAGGACAACAAGAAAGTGAGAAGAGACAACAGCAGATGAGAACTGTCAAGCCATACTGAAAGGTAGAGTGGGGATAAAGAAATAGTCCCTGATGGGAATGAAACTCAGGAGAGAAAGCAGAAGAGTCAGCACTTATAGAGGAGGTTACTGATGAAAAGTGGCCAGTTCTCAGAAACTCAGAAATGCTCAGAAAGTAAAAGCACCAATCTATATAAGGAAAATTAACATAAGAAAAAATTAAATATCAGGACTCCAGCTCTACTCATTAAGGCTAACTGCTTGCCCTTCTCTTTTCTACTCCCAGAAAATCTCATAGACACATATCCAGAATTCTGAGATTCCCTAGTCCTCTTTTCCTAAGTACCATGGCTTATTCTCTAAAAACAGAAATGTAAACACAGAATTTCAGAGTTGCCTTCTAATAGATCACTGTATGGTGAAATACACACAGCTCTACCAACATTCAGTGGGGGGCCAAATAGCATTAGTGCCTTCCTATTAATATTAAGTTGACAGCAAAAAAAAAAAATCACACATATTTGTGATGTCTTCAATATGAAGGTGTAAAAACAGCACATGGAAACAGGAAAAAAAGTAAACA
>NW_007229046.1:0-5403 GCF_000164805.1 Carlito syrichta | reverse complement strand
TTTTGTCAGCACTATTATGTAATACTTTATAGAAGATTCTGGTTGTTGCATTAAAACCAGAAAAAAAAATTAAAAATAGCATAATAAATGGGAAAAAGGAGGAAAAGAACTTCTGATTGGTAGGTGATAGAATATACATTAAGTCTAAGAAAGTCTGCAGACACAGAAAAGGAGAGTATGAAAGGATTTCTGAATACAAAATATCAACACACAAAAATAATTCTATGCGCCAGTAATAATCAAGTGTAAAATCTTATAGAAAACAGATACCACTTAAAAGCATAAATACACAGAAATAAACTTCAAAAGAGACATATAAAAACTCCATGAAATAAATTACAAGATGCTATTAAAGGGCATAATAAAAATGAGGGTTTGCCATGGTTACAGATGAAAAGACTCAAAACTAGATTGGTGCCAAATTTCCCCTCTATTAATCCATAAAAGTAATGCAATTTAAATAAGTTTTTTAAAAATTTTAGATTCACGGGTACACAGGTGTATTAGTTGCATGGACATATTGTGTAGCAGTGGGAATTGTGTTTCAGGTGGCCCATTCGCCAGATACTGAACACTGTGCCCTGTGGGTAGTTTTTGAACCCTAGCCTTCCTTCCACCTTCTCCCTTATGAATGTCCCTAGTGTCTATTATTTTCTTCTTTGTGGCCATTTAGCTCCCACATATGATTGAGAACAGGCGGAATTTGGTTTTCTGTTTCTGAGTCAATTTACTTGGGATGATGATCTCCAACTACATCCATGTTGCTGCAAAGAACGTGATTTAATTATTTTGTATGGCTGTGTAATATTCCATGGTGTATATATACCCATTTGCATTATCCACCGATGGGCTGAGGAGCATTTGGGTTGATTCCACATCTTTGCTATTGTGATTTGTGCTGTGTTGAACACGTTGGTACAGATGTCTTTGTTACATAATAAGCTCTGTTTCTTAGGGTAGATTCCTAGTAGTGGGGTTGCTAGATCAAATGATAGATCTACTTTGAAGTCTTTGAGTAATCTCCATACCACTTTCCATAGGGGTTGTACTAATTTACATTCTCACCAACAGTGTGCAAGTATTCTCTTTTCTCCACATTCATGCCAGCATCTATTGTTTTTTTGTTTAATAATGGCTATTCTTGTGTAAGGTGTGGTTTTAATTTGCATTTTTGTGATGATGCATGATATTGAGCATTTTATCTCATGTTTATCAGCCATCTTCATATCTTCTTTTGAGAGATGCTTGTTATATCATTTGCCCACTTTTTAATGGGGTTGTTTGCCTTTTTTTTTTTTTTTTTTGCTAATTTGTTTGAGTTCTTTGTAGATTCTGTATGTCAGTCATTTGTCAGATGCATAGTTTGTGAATATCTTCTGTCTTTTTATATGTTGCCTATTTACTCTGTTGATTATTTCTCTTGTTGTGCAGAAGCTTTTTAGTTTAGGTCCCACTTATTTATTTTTGTTTTAGTTGTGATTGCTTTTGGGGCTTTACTCATAAATTCTTTGCCTAGGTCAATGTCCATAAAAGTTTTTTCTAGCTTTTCTTCTAGGATTTTTATGGTTTCAGGTCTGACATTTAAGTTTTTGATCTATCTTGAGCTAATTTTTGTATATAGGGAGATAGAAGGATCAAATTTTATTTTTCTACATGTAGCTATCCCATTTTCCCAGTACCATTTATTGAATAGGATGTTCTTTTTTCAGTGTATGTTTTTGTCTTTGTCAAAAATATATTGGTTGTAGGTATTTGGGTTTATTCTGTATTCTTTATTCTATTCCATTGGTCAATATGTCTGCTTTTGTTCCAGTACCATGCTGTTTTGGTTACTACTGTCTTGTAGTATAATTTGAAGTCAGGTAATGTGATGCTTCCAGCTTTGTTCTTTTTGTTTATGATGCTTTGGTTATTCTGGCTCTATTTTGATTCCATATGAATTTTAGGGTTTTTTCCCTAATTCTGTGAAAAATGACATCAGGAGTTTGATAAGGATTGCATTGAACTTGTAGATTACTTTGAGCAATATGGTCATTTGAATAATGTTGATTCTTCCAATCCATGAGCATGGGATTTTTCTTGATTTGTCTGTGTCCTCTGCAGTTCATTTTATCAGAATTTTGAAATTCTCCATGTAGAGATCTTTCACCTCCTTGATTAAATATATTCCTAGGTATTTTAACTTTTTGGCTGCTATTGCAAATGGGATTGAGTTCTTGTTTGATTCTTGGTCACTATTGGTGTATAGCAGTGCTACAGATTTATGTGTTGATTGTGTATACTGAAACTTTACTAAATTCATTTAACAAATCAAAGAGCTTTGGTTTTGTTTTTTTTTTAGGAGTCTTTAGGATTCTCTACATATAAGATTATATTGTCAGCATACAGAGATACGTTGTTTTCTTCTTTTGCTATTTGTATTCTGTATAGTTCTTTGCTTGCATGATTGCTCTGGCTAACACTTCCAGTACTATGTTGCCTTGTTCCAGTTCTGAGGGGAAATATGTTCAACTCTTCTCCATTCAGGATGACATTGATTGTGGGTGTGTCATAAATAGTTTTTATTATTTTGAGGAATGTTCCCTCTATGCCTCTTTTGCTGAGGGTTTTTATCATGAAGGGATTCTGTATTTTTAAAGTCATTTTAAAAATTAATCCAGTCTTATTTACTTCACTATACATTTATTTGATAAATATATATTAAGTGCGAAGACCTGTGCTAACCCTGAAACTGACTCTAATTTTGAATCTGGGTGACATTCAGAAATAGATGAGGAGAAACAGAAGAGAAACCCAGGAGCAGAAGTGGGCTTCTTTAGTTACAATGTGGCCAGGCTGAGGGGATTCTGCTTTTTATCAAATGCTTTTTCTGCATCAACTGAAATGATCATATGATTTCTGCTTTTAAATCTGCTTATGTAATGGATCATGTTTATTGACTTGCATATGTTTAACCACCTGCATCCCTGGGATAGAATTCATTTAGTTGTAGTATATTATTATTATTTTTGTATGTACTGTTGAATTTGGCTTGTTTTTTTTTTATTGATAATTTTTGTTACTATGTTCATAAGCGATGTTGGTTTTTATTTTTCTTTTTTTGTTGTTGTGTATTTTCCTGGCTTTGGTATCAGAGTGATACTGGCCTCATAGAATAAGTTGGGGAGGATTTCTTCCTCTTCAGTCTTGGAGTACCTTCATTAAACTTAGTACTAGTTCTTTGAGGGTCTGGTAGAATTCTGTTATGAGTCTATCAGACTCTGGACTTTTTGTTGTTGTTTTTGGAAGAATATTAAATACTATTTCAATCTTGCTACTGATTATTAGTCTGTTCAGGGTTCTATTTTTTCCTGATAGAAGGTTGGATGGTTGTTGTTTCCAAGAATTTATCCATCTTCTCTAGATTGTCTAATTGGCCTGCATAAAGATGCTTATAATAATCTTGGATGATTTTTTGAATTTCTGTTGTATCAGTTATAAAGTCTCCATTTTCATTTCGAATTTAGCTAATTTGAGTCTTCTCTTTTTGCTTCTTAATTCATCTAGGTAGTGGTCTATTGATCTTGTTTATATTTTCAAAGAACCAACTTTTTGTTTCATTGATTCTTTGGGTTTTTTTTGTTTTTTTTGAGTTGGAGTCTCACTCGGTCATCCAGACTGGAGTGCAGTGGCTGCTCCCAGCCACCGCGGCCTCGCCTGCTGGGCTCCGGCGATCCTTCCGCCTCAGCCTTCTGAGTAGCCGGAATTACAGGCGCGCACTACCACGCCCGGCTGATTTTTTTATTTTTATTGTAGAGATGAGGTCTCGCTGCCCAGGTGGGTCTCGAACCCGCAGGCTCAGGCAATCCACTCACCTCAGCCTCCCAAAGGCGCAGGATTACAGGCTGAACCACCGAGCCCGGCATTCTTTGCATTTTTTATGTTAGTTTTCTTTAGGTCTGCTCTGATTGTCATTACTTCTTTTCTTCTGCTAGATTTGGGTTTGGTTTGTTTGCTTTTTTCTATTTACTTGAGGTGTGATGCTAGATTGTTGATGTGTGATCTTTCAGTGTTATTAATTTAGCCCTTAAATGTTATAAAATGTCCTCTGAACACAGCTTTGGCTTTTTCCCAGAGATCTGAATAATTTGTTTCATTTTTATTCATTTTAAGAAATTTTTAAATTCCTATTTTGATATTATTGTTGACCCATTATTCAGGAGAAAATTGTTTAACTTCCATGCCTTTGTTTGCTTCTGTGTGTTCTTCATAGAGTTAATTTCTAGTAGTATTCCACAGTGGACTGAAAAGGTGCTTGATATGATTTGTATTTTTTTTAATTTATTGAGACTTCATTTGTGGCCTATTTTATGGTCTATCTTGGAGAATGTTCCATGTGTTGATGAACAAAGTATATATTCTCCAGTTTTGGAATGTAGTTCTGTAGATATCTGTTTGTTACATTTCCTCCAGAGTATTGTTTAACTCCAATGTTTCTTTGATGACTTCCTGCCTTGATGATCTATCATTGATGTGAGTGGAGTGTTGAAGTATCCCACTATTATCATGTTGCTATCTATTTCTCTCTCTCTCTCTCTCTCTCTCTGACCTAGTAAAACTTGCTTTATAAAACTGTGGCCTCTGGTGTTAGGCACATATACATTTAAAATTGTTATGTCCTCTTGTTGAATTGATCCCTTTACTATTATGCAATAGCCATCTGTGTCTTTTTTTTAACTGTTGTTAATTTAAGTCTGTTTTATCTGACACAAGAATGACTACTCCTGCTCATTTTTGGTTCCCATTTGTGTGGAATATATTCCCCCATCCCTTTACTTTGAGTCTATTGGAGTCTTTGTGAGTTAAGTGGGTGTCTTCTGGCAGCAGATATTTGGGTTGTGTTTTTTTTAATCCTTTCTGCCAATCTGTATATTTTTAATGGGTCATTGAGACATTCTAAATTCAGAGTTAATAATGATATATAAGGTATTATTCTACTCATCATACTGGTTGTTATCCGGTTGCTTTGTTTATTTATTTTCTCTATTGTGTTGGTGTTTCATAAAGTCTATGGACTTTATTGTTTCTAGTGTTTTTCTACTATTGTTTTTCAACTTTTGTTTCAGTATTTCAACTTTTGTTTCAAAAACTTTTGTTTTGTTTCCATAGGACTCCTTTGAATATTTCGTGTAGAGCTGGTTTAGTGGTAACAAATTGCCTAAGTATTTGCTTGTCTGCACAGGACTTCATTCCTCCTTCATTTATAAAACTTTGTTTTTAGGATACAAAATCTTTAGTTGACATTTATTCTGTCTGAGAAAATTGAAAATGGGGTCTCAGTTCCTGCTGGCTTATAGGGCTTCTTCTGAGAATTCTGCTGTTAGTCTGATAGGTTTATCTTTGCAAATTATTTGATGCTTTTGT
>NW_007229045.1:0-534 GCF_000164805.1 Carlito syrichta | reverse complement strand
CTTAAAAGCATAAATACACAGAAATAAACTTCAAAAGAGACATATAAAGACTCCATGAAATAAATTACAAGATGCTATTAAAGGGCATAATAAAAATGAGGGTTTGCCATGGTTACAGATGAAAAGACTCAAAACTAGATTGGTGCCAAATTTCCCCTCTATTAATCCATAAAAGTAATGCAATTTAAATAAGTTTTTAAAAAAATTTTAGATTCATGGGTACATATGTGTATTAGTTACATGGACATATTGTGTAGTGGCGGGAATTGGGTTTCAGGTGGCCCATTCGCCAGATACTGAACACTGTGCCCTGTGGGCAGTTTTTGAACCCTAGCCTTCCTTCCACCTTCTCCCTTATGAATGTCCCTAGTGTCTATTATTTTCTTCTTTGTGGCCATTTAGCTCCCACATATGATTGAGAACATGCGGAATTTGGTTTTCTGTTTCTGAGTCAATTTATTTGGGATAATGATCTCCAACTACATCCATGTTGCTGCAAAGAACGTGATTTAATTATTTTGTATGGCTGTGTAA
>NW_007229044.1:0-5189 GCF_000164805.1 Carlito syrichta | reverse complement strand
AAAATAATTCTATGCGCCAGTAATAATCAAGTGTAAAATCTTATAGAAAACAGATACCACTTAAAAGCATAAATACACAGAAATAAACTTCAAAAGAGACATATAAAGACTCCATGAAATAAATTACAAGATGCTATTAAAGGGCATAATAAAAATGAGGGTTTGCCATGGTTACAGATGAAAAGACTCAAAACTAGATTGGTGCCAAATTTCCCCTCTATTAATCCATAAAAGTAATGCAATTTAAATAAGTTTTTTAAAAATTTTAGATTCACGGGTACACAGGTGTATTAGTTGCATGGACATATTGTGTAGCAGTGGGAATTGGGTTTCAGGTGGCCCATTCGCCAGATACTGAACACTGTGCCCTGTGGGTAGTTTTTGAACCCTAGCCTTCCTTCCACCTTCTCCCTTATGAATGTCCCTAGTGTCTATTATTTTCTTCTTTGTGGCCATTTAGCTCCCACATATGATTGAGAACAGGCGGAATTTGGTTTTCTGTTTCTGAGTCAATTTACTTGGGATGATGATCTCCAACTACATCCATGTTGCTGCAAAGAACGTGATTTAATTATTTTGTATGGCTGTGTAATATTCCATGGTGTATATATACCCATTTGCATTATCCACCGATGGGCTGAGGAGCATTTGGGTTGATTCCACATCTTTGCTATTGTGATTTGTGCTGTGTTGAACACGTTGGTACAGATGTCTTTGTTACATAATAAGCTCTGTTTCTTAGGGTAGATTCCTAGTAGTGGGGTTGCTAGATCAAATGATAGATCTACTTTGAAGTCTTTGAGTAATCTCCATACCACTTTCCATAGGGGTTGTACTAATTTACATTCTCACCAACAGTGTGCAAGTATTCTCTTTTCTCCACATTCATGCCAGCATCTATTGTTTTTTTGTTTAATAATGGCTATTCTTGTGTAAGGTGTGGTTTTAATTTGCATTTTTGTGATGATGCATGATATTGAGCATTTTATCTCATGTTTATCAGCCATCTTCATATCTTCTTTTGAGAGATGCTTGTTATATCATTTGCCCACTTTTTAATGGGGTTGTTTGCCTTTTTTTTTTTTTTTTTTGCTAATTTGTTTGAGTTCTTTGTAGATTCTGTATGTCAGTCATTTGTCAGATGCATAGTTTGTGAATATCTTCTGTCTTTTTATATGTTGCCTATTTACTCTGTTGATTATTTCTCTTGTTGTGCAGAAGCTTTTTAGTTTAGGTCCCACTTATTTATTTTTGTTTTAGTTGTGATTGCTTTTGGGGCTTTACTCATAAATTCTTTGCCTAGGTCAATGTCCATAAAAGTTTTTTCTAGCTTTTCTTCTAGGATTTTTATGGTTTCAGGTCTGACATTTAAGTTTTTGATCTATCTTGAGCTAATTTTTGTATATAGGGAGATAGAAGGATCAAATTTTATTTTTCTACATGTAGCTATCCCATTTTCCCAGTACCATTTATTGAATAGGATGTTCTTTTTTCAGTGTATGTTTTTGTCTTTGTCAAAAATATATTGGTTGTAGGTATTTGGGTTTATTCTGTATTCTTTATTCTATTCCATTGGTCAATATGTCTGCTTTTGTTCCAGTACCATGCTGTTTTGGTTACTACTGTCTTGTAGTATAATTTGAAGTCAGGTAATGTGATGCTTCCAGCTTTGTTCTTTTTGTTTATGATGCTTTGGTTATTCTGGCTCTATTTTGATTCCATATGAATTTTAGGGTTTTTTCCCTAATTCTGTGAAAAATGACATCAGGAGTTTGATAAGGATTGCATTGAACTTGTAGATTACTTTGAGCAATATGGTCATTTGAATAATGTTGATTCTTCCAATCCATGAGCATGGGATTTTTCTTGATTTGTCTGTGTCCTCTGCAGTTCATTTTATCAGAATTTTGAAATTCTCCATGTAGAGATCTTTCACCTCCTTGATTAAATATATTCCTAGGTATTTTAACTTTTTGGCTGCTATTGCAAATGGGATTGAGTTCTTGTTTGATTCTTGGTCACTATTGGTGTATAGCAGTGCTACAGATTTATGTGTTGATTGTGTATACTGAAACTTTACTAAATTCATTTAACAAATCAAAGAGCTTTGGTTTTGTTTTTTTTTTAGGAGTCTTTAGGATTCTCTACATATAAGATTATATTGTCAGCATACAGAGATACGTTGTTTTCTTCTTTTGCTATTTGTATTCTGTATAGTTCTTTGCTTGCATGATTGCTCTGGCTAACACTTCCAGTACTATGTTGCCTTGTTCCAGTTCTGAGGGGAAATATGTTCAACTCTTCTCCATTCAGGATGACATTGATTGTGGGTGTGTCATAAATAGTTTTTATTATTTTGAGGAATGTTCCCTCTATGCCTGTTTTGCTGAGGGTTTTTATCATGAAGGGATTCTGTATTTTTAAAGTCATTTTAAAAATTAATCCAGTCTTATTTACTTCACTATACATTTATTTGATAAATATATATTAAGTGCCAAGACCTGTGCTAACCCTGAACTGACTCTAATTTTGAATCTGGGTGACATTCAGAAATAGATGAGGAGAAACAGAAGAGAAACCCAGGAGCAGAAGTGGGCTTCTTTAGTTACAATGTGGCCAGGCTGAGGGGATTCTGCTTTTTATCAAATGCTTTTTCTGCATCAACTGAAATGATCATATGATTTCTGCTTTTAAATCTGCTTATGTAATGGATCATGTTTATTGACTTGCATATGTTTAACCACCTGCATCCCTGGGATAGAATTCATTTAGTTGTAGTATATTATTATTATTTTTGTATGTACTGTTGAATTTGGCTTGTTAATTTTTTATTGATAATTTTTGTTACTATGTTCATAAGCGATGTTGGTTTTTATTTTTCTTTTTTTGTTGTTGTGTATTTTCCTGGCTTTGGTATCAGAGTGATACTGGCCTCATAGAATAAGTTGGGGAGGATTTCTTCCTCTTCAGTCTTGGAGTACCTTCATTAAACTTAGTACTAGTTCTTTGAGGGTCTGGTAGAATTCTGTTATGAGTCTATCAGACTCTGGACTTTTTGTTGTTGTTTTTGGAAGAATATTAAATACTATTTCAATCTTGCTACTGATTATTAGTCTGTTCAGGGTTCTATTTTTTCCTGATAGAAGGTTGGATGGTTGTTGTTTCCAAGAATTTATCCATCTTCTCTAGATTGTCTAATTGGCCTGCATAAAGATGCTTATAATAATCTTGGATGATTTTTTGAATTTCTGTTGTATCAGTTATAAAGTCTCCATTTTCATTTCGAATTTAGCTAATTTGAGTCTTCTCTTTTTGCTTCTTAATTCATCTAGGTAGTGGTCTATTGATCTTGTTTATATTTTCAAAGAACCAACTTTTTGTTTCATTGATTCTTTGGGTTTTTTTTGTTTTTTTTGAGTTGGAGTCTCACTCGGTCATCCAGACTGGAGTGCAGTGGCTGCTCCCAGCCACCGCGGCCTCGCCTGCTGGGCTCCGGCGATCCTTCCGCCTCAGCCTTCTGAGTAGCCGGAATTACAGGCGCGCACTACCACGCCCGGCTGATTTTTTTATTTTTATTGTAGAGATGAGGTCTCGCTGCCCAGGTGGGTCTCGAACCCGCAGGCTCAGGCAATCCACTCACCTCAGCCTCCCAAAGGCGCAGGATTACAGGCTGAACCACCGAGCCCGGCATTCTTTGCATTTTTTATGTTAGTTTTCTTTAGGTCTGCTCTGATTGTCATTACTTCTTTTCTTCTGCTAGATTTGGGTTTGGTTTGTTTGCTTTTTTCTATTTACTTGAGGTGTGATGCTAGATTGTTGATGTGTGATCTTTCAGTGTTATTAATTTAGCCCTTAAATGTTATAAAATGTCCTCTGAACACAGCTTTGGCTTTTTCCCAGAGATCTGAATAATTTGTTTCATTTTTATTCATTTTAAGAAATTTTTAAATTCCTATTTTGATATTATTGTTGACCCATTATTCAGGAGAAAATTGTTTAACTTCCATGCCTTTGTTTGCTTCTGTGTGTTCTTCATAGAGTTAATTTCTAGTAGTATTCCACAGTGGACTGAAAAGGTGCTTGATATGATTTGTATTTTTTTTAATTTATTGAGACTTCATTTGTGGCCTATTTTATGGTCTATCTTGGAGAATGTTCCATGTGTTGATGAACAAAGTATATATTCTCCAGTTTTGGAATGTAGTTCTGTAGATATCTGTTTGTTACATTTCCTCCAGAGTATTGTTTAACTCCAATGTTTCTTTGATGACTTCCTGCCTTGATGATCTATCATTGATGTGAGTGGAGTGTTGAAGTATCCCACTATTATCATGTTGCTATCTATTTCTCTCTCTCTCTCTCTCTCTCTCTGACCTAGTAAAACTTGCTTTATAAAACTGTGGCCTCTGGTGTTAGGCACATATACATTTAAAATTGTTATGTCCTCTTGTTGAATTGATCCCTTTACTATTATGCAATAGCCATCTGTGTCTTTTTTTTAACTGTTGTTAATTTAAGTCTGTTTTATCTGACACAAGAATGACTACTCCTGCTCATTTTTGGTTCCCATTTGTGTGGAATATATTCCCCCATCCCTTTACTTTGAGTCTATTGGAGTCTTTGTGAGTTAAGTGGGTGTCTTCTGGCAGCAGATATTTGGGTTGTGTTTTTTTTAATCCTTTCTGCCAATCTGTATATTTTTAATGGGTCATTGAGACATTCTAAATTCAGAGTTAATAATGATATATAAGGTATTATTCTACTCATCATACTGGTTGTTATCCGGTTGCTTTGTTTATTTATTTTCTCTATTGTGTTGGTGTTTCATAAAGTCTATGGACTTTATTGTTTCTAGTGTTTTTCTACTATTGTTTTTCAACTTTTGTTTCAGTATTTCAACTTTTGTTTCAAAAACTTTTGTTTTGTTTCCATAGGACTCCTTTGAATATTTCGTGTAGAGCTGGTTTAGTGGTAACAAATTGCCTAAGTATTTGCTTGTCTGCACAGGACTTCATTCCTCCTTCATTTATAAAACTTTGTTTTTAGGATACAAAATCTTTAGTTGACATTTATTCTGTCTGAGAAAATTGAAAATGGGGTCTCAGTTCCTGCTGGCTTATAGGGCTTCTTCTGAGAATTCTGCTGTTAGTCTGATAGGTTTATCTTTGCAAATTATTTGATGCTTTTGT